>NC_031951.1:1841566-1935584 GCF_000303195.2 Fusarium pseudograminearum CS3096
AGCATCCGGTATGGTGTAGTGGCTAACATTTCGCGCTCTCATAACCTGAGAGATCAGTACCGCGGAGCCCAGGGTTCGATTCCCTGTACCGGAGTTTCTTTTTCCTCTTCCGTTTTGCTAGTCACTCCGGCAATAGGATCTCCTCCTTGTTTGCTTTTTACCGCATCATAATCTCGCACCGTATCTGCCCGTCTGCTCCCGCCCCTATTCACCTCATTTGCGAGTTGCAACGCACGGCTTATGATATGCATACACATGGACCATCGGGGAGAAGTAAAACTCGAGCCTGAGAAACGAAATAACCTTTTGTTATAGCTTGGGCCACTTCCAAGTTTCTTCGTTTTTTCGTACCCACGCTCATGTCTGAGTTCACTTATTGACCCCCTGGATAATGAAGCTATTGCTTCTTGAAGATCTTTTTTTGCTTTTTGCGTCAGCTTTAGTCCAAATGGTGTCAACTAAGACTTGCATGAACTATTCAAGGCACGCAAGTTGGCGGCGGGGATAAGGGGCAACGCTCCGGATATGGGTGCTCGTTCCGGTGCTGGTGTTTTACGAAAATGCAGCTTGCTTTTGGTGACATATGCTGGAGGCATAGGAATCACATTTGCCGTGTGATATATTCTTGTTGGCTGCATGAAAAAAGGATGCAAGTGCTTGGGCATAACATGTAGTATTATGAAAAAGCAGACTGGGGCACGAAGCGTTCCACGTGTTGGACAGCTTGACTGGTCATAAAAAATATGGATGATGGACAGGAATAGTTGAGAGGATGAGACTTAATATAGGCCCCTGGTCGCCGATAGCTTGGCGACTGATGCATATGCACATTTTATTGAGTCTCGATAGCGTATCTGATGAGTATCTGCTTTCAATTTACGCTATGCTTGCCAGCTGGCAGAGTGCGACTATGGACAAAAATCTATGTATTGGCTGGGGCTGAATAGCAGCGAGCAACCAGGGACAAGATGACAACTCCCAAACTCCATCCAATGAGTACCTAAGACTGTTGTTCTCAGGTGAAATGCCTGTATATATACTGAATGAACCATAACAAGCTTGATGAGAAGAAAGGTCTATAATAGCGATTAAACATTTGGGGTATTTCGTAGTAAGCAAATGTAACAAAAGGAATGTACGAAGTAGTATCGGCCAGAAATTGAAAACGAATGGTTTTTTCCTTTACAACAGATGCGTGACTTCGAGGCTTTTGTCTTTGTGACCAATCAAGACCGCTTGACTCGATTCCAAAGCCTTTTCACGGCACCGCTGTCGTGTTCTTGGTGATCCTCCCATTGATCTAAAGCAGAAAGTTGCCTTTCGATGCTCTGTTTAGGGTTTCCACCACGGGCGTATATGGCCGGACTCGAGGCAGGTTCGTTGTGGCCTGAGCCCGCGTGGCTACTACCCTGCTTCCAGCCATAGATTTGGTCCTCGCTTTGCCGAAGATCCGGTCTCGTCAAAGTCATGCGAAGCGTCATCTCTCGACTGGCCATTGTGTCCGGCATATATTTATCCATCCTGGAATGTGAAGAGTGTTCGATACTATTCCTCACGGATCGAATGTGATGTGGCTTGTCGAATAATTGAGGCGTCTTTGGGGAATCAGGCTCGGCTGCTGAAGCGTCGTCACTGTATTTGGATGATCGGTCATCCTCCAGGAAGCTGCGTAACCTGTCTTGTTGATGAACAGTGTTCTTACTGAACACTCCTGTCTGAGGCCTCGATCCTCCGTCGGAAAAGAACCCAAACTCGATAGCTTCGTCAAACTTTTGTGGTGATGCTAGGCATTCTCGCAGCTTCTTTCGAGCCTCAGGGTCTTGATAGTGAGTTGCGGCAGGATCAATTGGGGATTGCAACGGTGAAATCATACTCTGCCTGTTGGCAGATATCAACGACAATGCTCGGGCCCGTGACTTCTTGCGGCTGTGACCGAACGGGCCGACAACGGAGCTGCGCGAGACAGGGGGAGCAACAGCAGTTGGGGAAGGTATAATTTCTTCTTGCGCAAGTCTGTCGCAAGTCATAGACGGCCTTCCGAATGGTAGCTTGTTGATAGATAGGTGACGACGGAACGAAGGCCTTCGGCTCTTGTTTGGGACCGGTACCTCCTCGCGCAGGTTGATGTGATAATCATCTAGATACAGACGAAGATCAAGTCCTTCTTCGTCGTCCAACCACCGGAAGCTATCGTAAAAAGAATCCGGTCTTGTCGTTTCTGAGCTCTTTCCTGCTTTATCATTTTGTCGGGGCAGCATGCTGGAGTAGGACGGTCGCCCTCCGGACAACCTTGGGCTTGGGATTGGAGACTGCAACATGATATTTTGTGATTGCCACTCAAGATCAGTCTTATCTGGCAGCTCTTCTGTGGCCTCACTTCGAGTTTCTTGTGCTTGATATGCGAATAGAAGCTCCTCGTCTGTGAGATGCCGGCGTTTTATCTTTTCGGGCAGATTGGCGTAGAATCGTTGATCTGTAGAAGCAATACGTGGACGATCCAGGTGTTGTAAAGAAGCATCCGAGGTAATGGGTCTTTCTTGGGGCTCGTAGCTTCTTCTAGGTGGCCTTGGAAGTGATGACCAGGGTGTGAGGAGTTGATCCTGTCCGACGCTCCCGGATCGTTGATGTCGTCCCAAGTCTGGAGAGTGGGCCAATTGCGATCGCTCGATAGTTGAGAAGTACTGAAAAGGGAAAATGTTTAGTATAAAGTAACAGAACTATGTTGAAAGAAGACAATAATCAAGCAAACAGGACAAATATAAGGCACATAAACTATGAAAGGGACTCCCTAGTTCTTAAGGTACAAGAGAGGGGCGAAACTGGAATCAGAATGGATATGTCTCAATTCAGGAACGAAGCGGTAGAGCTAGGGCAGTGAGCCGTCAACTAATGGCTCGTGGGGCACGACTCGAATGTGTCTTGGGGTGTATAACGCCTGGTGATTGTCGGGCGCACAAGCACGTTGATACATGGATCGTCCAGGAACTGCAAGTTCTGGGCGCCATCACAACGCCTCTTTGGGGGATGTGATTGCTGAGCGAAAGAGAGCTCAGCTTGGTACTGGGTCCAGTACAAGATGCTGGGGTGATCGGCCAATGGGTAAGCACTGAGCCCACCGAGTGCGTGGAGCCGCCAGAACGGCCACCGCTCGCCAGGCTAGACAGACAGGGCAAGGTCAAGGCTGTTGCGGTGGGACGGTGGGTTCTGTTGGCGATTACTAGCGGCGCCCCGGCTCCTCAAGGTCCCCTGGTTTTGGTGGTTGCAACTGGCCCTGGCAGGTCCAAAAAGGAGGATCCATCCATTTTAGACGCAGGTCGAATTTAACCTTGCCAAGCCGAGTCGTGATAATTCGGGACCATTCGCTCTACCTGAGCCGGACTCCACGACTTGTCCCATAGAAGAAGGGGAAAGACACTTGTCGAGGTGCAAACTCTGTTCCTCGATTGAAGAAGAGAGGGAGTGATGGGAGAGTGATGATTACGGATTGGCATGGCAATGACAACGACAATCCGTTGACCGCATATCTAGCGGTTTAGACTTTCGCTTATTACTGCTTCCTTACCGTCGCATCGAGGAAGAAAGCAGGAACAAAATATGGATCACAAAGTGTGAGATCCACAGACTAATGAGAGGTATGGACTTACTTTTCGCTGTATCGTCGGCGGGAGAGACTCAAACTCTTCCCTCGTGATCGTTGCTGAAGGTCGGTTATCTGACGTTGGGGGTTGAAGATCAGAAGAAGCCCTCGGGTGTTTATTAGAGTCGGACTTGACACTCGGGGTGCGTCGCCATTGAACAAGATGACTGCGTGAAGAAGATGGGCGCCGGTCCGATGTTGATAAGCTGTCGTCAGGAAACAGACATTCAGTGTCAATCGCACTGAGGCGGTACTGTTGTGAATTATATCGTAGACTGTCCCGACCAAGCCGTGCATCTGGTGGGACGCGTAGCTCGATCTGTTCCCTCCCGGGCCGCGCAGGCGGTGGGTAAGGCTCGAAGCCATTGTCCATCGTGGTTGTCGTCATAGCGGTAGTCGCAATGCTCATAGGACGCGATGGCAGCAAAAAGCTGAGATCACCGAGGCCTTGGTCCTGATTCTGATCCTGATCCTGATCAACATGATGGGCGAAGTCTCTAGTGTCGAGCTTTGTGGGAACACGGCGTTGGCGTTGCGGCTGTAGTGGTGGCTTTTGGCGCTCTAGTTGAGAATGCATGTTTTGGATATCGTATGCATGCGCATGCGAAGATTCTGCATGTACGCGGCCCTTTGCGTGATTCGGCTGATTTGTGTAATGGTGCAGAGGTCTGGGATGGAGACGATGAGATAAACTCTCAGGACAAGAATCGAGGGTCTCGCTGTCGAGAAAGCTCATAATATCATCCAGGGCACCTGGACCCTGATTAAAGAGACTACTGCTATCTCTCAAGCTCATCATGCTATTACTATCAGTAGACTCCGTTGGCGTGCCCGGATTCGGCCAGTAACCCTCGCTCGACCGAAGTCTTGAGTCCAACGCTGTGAGTCCATCACCCTGGCCCATGACGATGGATGTCCGGTTGAGGGTATCGTTGGGTTACAGCAGGAAATGTAGCAGGGTTGTCGTAATGGCGACAGGGAGTGGTGATGAGACGACGGGATAGACTAGTCGACGTTGATCATGGGATGAACTGGAAAGGAACGGTGATGCAAGGTCCACTGCTGTCAAGTTGGCCCCCCGCAGGCCACCGTCCCTCGGTCGCCCTGGTCTTGATGGTAGTTCGATAGGTAGGTAGGTAGCAGTCGGTTGGGCGATCGGATACGGTTGATGGTAGGCTGGTGAAAGTGAAAGTGAAAGAAAAGTCGGTTCGAAGTCGGCAAATCGTGGGGAAGCTCGAAGGAAAGATATTAATTTTTCGCGTACTTTTTTTCGTTTTCGAAACGATTCAACGGCTTGAATAGCTCGTCGTCATAGGTGATTGCATTTCCCGAAGCCGTCGCCAAATCGTCGCCAAGTGCCGTGAACCTAAGACTGAGGATGGGCGGGTACGATATGGTAGCTCGGTCGAGACAGGTACCTGCTATGTGTGTGCAGTAAAGAGTGAGACTGAGACCTCTACCAGAATCGGGACAAGCCAAGCCAAGCCCAGCTAATGAGAAATAAGGTAACAATGGGTTTGGAAGCGAGAGCAAGGCGTCAAATTCGTTCCTATTTTTGCTCTAATTACTCCAAAAGTCTGTCGGGCAGAACAAGCTTCCGAGAACGATCGAGCGTTGAGGCTTGCGAGCTGTACGTGTGTCCGAGGGTTAGAGTTAGAGTAGAACCGACCGAGAAACAATTGACAATCGACGATTAGTTGATGGCGTTTTAGATGGCGTTGGAATTCCAAGCTAGTACCTGAAGTTTGCATATGATACGACAGAGAGAAAAAAAAAAGACAAAAGAGGAAAGACGACAGAAAATCAACAAGAGAGAGAGAGGGAAAGGAGACAACTGCCTGCATTAGAACCAACCCAGTTTTGGTTGAGTACACAGGCATATGAGTAGGTAGCAGGCCCAGGGACATCTACTTAATTAATAAACGTATTGCATTATCTACCCCATAGATAATAACACCCATAGCCCGTAGCAATTATGAGAAGCTCAGTCCAAGTGTCCCGCCGCGCCGTGCCGTGTCCTGCGCTGTGCTGTGCTGTATTGTGTTGTGTTGTCCTCCTCCTCCTCGTTGTGTGGGCGCAAGTTCGGCATCACTCCAGATTTGTATATTGCAAGGATGACACGAACATGTTTTTGCTCAAGAATCACGGCGGTGCTTCAGAATATGTCGATGGCCGTTCTGACCATCCCATTAGCCTTCGACCCTCGATCCCTGCAAGCATCATTTTAACACGGACAACATTATAGAAATAACTCTGTCAGTAGTCCCCAACTCCCAGGCAATAACATGAGTTTACGGATATTACCAAAAAAGTATTGCATTCACCGTTTCTGCAACCCACCCACAGTTGCAGTCGCCAATTCTGTCAGTTGGCATTCATGCTGACTGTCCATCAAAGTGCAACTGTTTGCTGTTCAACGCCAACTCTGTTTAGCTTGCGAGCTAGTAATGCAACCGGAGTCCCAAGGTCCCGGGCAGACATTCGTTAGGCCCGAAACTACTGCACTGCACGGTACCTGACTGGGTGTGAAGATGCTGACCGATCTAACTAGACCCAGCCCAGGCATCCGTACATCTGTGGACGTTGAGCTAGGTATCACCATAACCATAGTCTGGCTTCTGGGTGGCTGTCCGCTGTAACAAGCCCCCGACTTTTGTGCTCTAGTCCACTATGAGTTTAGCTGATACAGCGCTGCGGGACCAATGCGCGTCCGCAACCGTTACTCCAAAGGCTTAAAAACAAAAAACCCGCAATTCATCGGACCTTGCTCTATCATCCATCCACAAGTTAACGAACAACACACGCCGACGGACGGCCATGATGCAACGCGCACGGGAGGATCATACATGCATACGTACCTACCTGAAGCACTCTAAAGAAGAAAAAGCAAAGATGCGCAGATCCACGTTTCTTGCAAAAAGGAAAGAAAAACGTGTCGCTCTCCACGGCCCAGTTTTCGACACGCACAACGCAACGCAACGCAAACCAAAGTATTGCAATGCATTGCACCAGTTGTCATATCATTCAAGAATTATTGTCTGTGTCTCTTTGTCTCATGGACAAGGTTGCCACGTCGAGTTGGCCATAGTGATAAGAAATCAGTCAATGAAACCTTGTGACTGACTACTGTTATTATTAATTAACCAACAAGATACATCCCAGCTTGGCCGGACTCCGTCTTACTGGTATCGATTATCATAGCTTCTGCCTTAGTCTATATCCAGCGTGCCTGTCGCCTGTCAAACTGCATTATCACCATCACCCCCACAAGACTTAGCAGATTGGCAACCTCAAAACAACAGTCACAAGGCATTGCTGATGCCCATCACTACCAGACTTCAACTAGTCTGTCCCTTTCTGTTGCAATTGTCAGATTTGCATGCAACGCTATCATGATGCAGGGGGTACAGACTGCTAATCTGACATGCCAGGGTTTATTGCCATTCAAATCTGTTTAAGCGACATGCTGCCGTCCACCACAGAACCGTCCAATGCCAAGACCCTTGAATCACCTAAATATCACAGCTGCACACTTTTGCCGCCGGCCGACGTATCTCTTTGAGGGGTCTTACCCGAGCTCGTAGCATTTATTCTGAAGATCTTCGGGGAGCCCGCCGAACTAAGTGGAAAGATGGCAGGCTGATTAGTCTCAACATGGACAGCATCGTTCAGCCCAACGTCGACTTCAACACCAAGCCGTAAACTCCTGAGAGACGCATACCGTGCCGCAGCAATGCCTGATGTTGGACAACATCACACACCAACGACAGGACGGTGTGCCTTTTGTTAGTACCATTATCTTGGTCAATACCTGGTAGTGTTCGTAAGCCTCACGAACCGGTATTGTTGGATCCGCTCTAAAACCTCGGCAACTCAAAACCCGAGCATATTACAGCAACTATCCAATCTCACACAGTGATTACAACAAGGTAAACGTAGCTGGTCGTGCAGGCTTTCCGGGTTCACGTTGCCACAGGTTGTACAGCGATGTTCGCATAGATAGGTCGCATGCAGCTACAACCTAAGAGCCCCAGTGCAACACTCTCAGGACATTTATACGAAGTACAGCGGGTTACATGATTCGTGTGTGTTGTAAGCGTCATCGTGGTCGGTTCCAATTCTGGGGATATTGATACGAACTTGTCGAACTCTATTGTGTTCGGTACTTTATAGGTCTGTGTCTCGGTGAGTATAATTGGACATGTTTGGGCTATTATGATAGGAATATCCAAGTCTGCCTGTTAGGCCGGGACCTCTCTTGATGGCTATCACTTACACAAGAGGCTACGTTCTGTGCAAGTCAGTGTAACTAGTGCTCCCCGCGTGTCGAAAACTTGGTTTAAGCAAGTGCCTCGTTGCAGTCAGTTGTAAATCATTGTCTAACAAAGATGACCCATCTGCTTTACCTCATGAACATGACGATGTCTCTCTCGGCTACATTAGTTCTGCGCGAGAACGAAGCTATTACCTTTTGATACTCGGTATATACTGCCGAGTGTCACTTTCCGGCAACATCATTGACCAAAGTGCGGGTTGCGCGGCTTGGTTGATTTAGAAAACACACGCTCAGCCCGACCACGGATCAATATCCGCATGAGTACTAGAAAGACGATGCGGTGTAATAAATATGGAGATGAGGCTATCACCGATGGATATCGTATGCAGTCTAGTTGTACAGATACATATACCTGAAACTGTTTGGCCGAGTGTGGATCACGGCAGGAGGGGAGAAGCACAGACGATGCAAGGCGATGCGGGCTTCAAAGTTTGTTTCCAGACGCCCTAATACGTATTGCGTAGTTCATTCGTACATCGTATGGGGATGAGTAGTAGTATATGCTAGATCCATTGTACACGTGCCTTTTGTGGTCTGTGGTGGAAGAATGGACGGTGCGAGGGCCAGCTATGGTTCATTGCCAAGGCGCTCAGCAAACCAACAAAATGTAGGCAAAACAGGGAACTCCTGGTATGCCAAAGTGAGGGCAGGGTCCATCTTCTAGCACGATTGTGTAATGTGGGAGAAACAAGTCGATATCATGCAAACTGGGTCGTGTAGTGAGCACGAACAGATAGATACCAGAGCGCAGTTCTAAGCACCTATCCGAGGGCCCGGATTCAACAACGACCTATCGATACTGTGTTCTTGAGAGTGGTAACTAAACTCGGATTCAGGTGCGGTAGTACAAGAGTCTTGCAAGACCTTTTCTTGGCCGAAACGGTGAACCTGCAGAGAGAGTGAGGGCTTTGTTCAACGTCCATTCTAGAGCGTCTGAACTGAAGCGACCGTCTATAGGCAAGCTGCATCCGATCGCGGACCTCAACTCTAATTCAGGTTGAGCTCGAGTATTGACCAACATGTACATATTAACAATGAGCAGGTGAAATAATAATAACTACCTATTTATCTGTACTTATGGTGATGTTGAATACACCAAGACACGTGAACTGAGAGACGCGACATGTCGTTCATTGGATCCAAGCTCGCATCCACTTTAGGAGTCTGTCCAACCAATAAGAGATGTTACAGGGCAACGCCTCTTGCTTCAGCCTCGAGGAGTCTTTCAGCCTTTCTCACGTAGAAACTCATTCAACCTCAAGAAGCAGAAGCAGAAGCAGAAGCTCAATTCCAAGCTTAATCATCCCCTCTCGCATTAAACTCTATTCACGCCGTAACCTAAATACTTGTATGACTGAATCATGCTCAATCTCCGTTCTTTTGATTGATTAAACTTTTGGTTCTGTCCTTTACTTTTGTTCCCTTTTACTTCCACTACCACTACTACTTACTACTATCCGTACTGTTATCCTTGATACCCCAGTCCGGTACCTACTCACTCCTCCCATGACATCGGAAAAGATGCCGCTCATGCTGGACAATCCCATGCCAGTGGACCTCAACGACGTTGATGACCTTTTCGGCGATGCCGTCGGTGTCGGCATTTCTCTATCGGGACGTGTGCAAAGCAAACAGCTCCAGCAACGGATGGACGATATTAGGATCCGAGGGTGTTGCCAGTATGAAACCCCTTGTTCATTCACCAGAAAATCGAATGTATCAAACAACTAACACGTAATAGAGCGGTAGCATGGTCAAGGACAGGCTCAATCGCCAACATCACCCCCGATGGCCAGAACGTTGAACTTCGCTACTTGCGACGTTCTCCAGGCGATGGCTCCTGGGACCTGAGCGATCCTACCGCTTGTCCCTTTGCCAAGGGCACTCCAGCAGTCCCTATTGTTCACTTGATATGGGCTGGCACGAGTACTCCAGACCTGGCGGTGATCGATGCCGCCGGTCGTGTTACTATCGTTAGCTTCTCCATCTCTCTCAACCATCCCTTTGTTCAAAGGAAATGGGACGCTGATCCGATTGATGATGTCCATACCATCGTCGGTGCCTATTGGCTCACCGTTGCACCTTCAAATCAACAGGTACGTCTATTTGACGATTATCGCCTTGTCACATTTCTTAACCGTGATACACATAGTCCTACAATATCATGTACGGGCCGGCAAACAAACAGCACAACGGATATACTTATGAAAGTTCATTCGTCCACCACAGCGGGCCATCTCACCCAAACCCGGCCAAGAGCGCTCTGTTGACCATCACTACGCATGGTGTTCTCAGGATGATCTGGTCACAAAACAACAGTCGAGTTGAGGAGACGACTATAGAACTCGAAAGTATAAGCGCTTCCGATGAACTCATCACACACGCAACCTTCACGTCTGAAAAGAGTGCGTCTATCTGATTCCAAAGCTGACTCAAGTTTTGCCATTAACAATTACCAGATCATCTGCTCCTTGCACTTGCAACAACTTCAAAACAATTGAGGCTCGTCAAGATCGAGATCCAATGGGGCCAAGCTTCTCAAGCAGACAAGGTCCCAGGGAGACCTGCAGGAAACCTGAGCCCGTCTTTGGTTGAGAAACACTTGGCTACCACGAACTGGCTTCAGGGCGGCCCTGGTGATTCTAGTATTGACGCATCAATGATCGAACTCTCCCACCTAGAAGTTCTTCCTTCTCTCCTGGATAATACTGGAAAGAATCCCACATCACCTATGGTCGTCACAGTAAAGTCACGTACCTCCAGTGAGGGATCCTACCAGGCTGCACAAAGTGTCCTCGACCGTTGGGAGGTTGTTGAGCAACGGCAGAATCTATCGTCAGCTTGGGAGCAGCTTGGGAGCCGAAGAAACAGCATTTCCTCAGAACTACCTCCTGTCACGCAACTGCGCAAAGTCGCACCTATTACGTCTAACAAAGTTGTCGTTGCGTTCCATACCCTTACTTTCGGCAAGATCTTGGTGCTCGCTTTCGCAGACGGTACAGTAGAGTATCACGATCGACTAACATTCGACGAAATCTACACAACTCAGGAATTCAACAAGATTATGAACCTTCGACAAGTTGGATGGACATTTACAGACGAAGGGCCATGCAAGTCCACCACACAGTATCCCTATAGCCCTGGCTGACAGGATTTGCAGGTCAACAAATCGCCTTCTCGCCTACTTATTGCTCAATGGTGCAAATGGGTGAAGGCGGCAAAATCAAATGGACTAAGCTACATTACCCCAACGGTGATATTGGAAACACGATGCAAGATGGTATGTACATTCGGACTACTGATTGCAAACATCTCTAACCCAATAACAGTCAATTATGCTGGTAGCATTGCTGCATTATCCGTCACTGCTGCGCCAGCCATGTTTCACCAGAACAACTACGATGATATACTTGCCATTGTAAGGCCGTATACAACAAAGAAGAGTGTGTATTCATTCTAGTTATCACCATATATATCACTAACACAAGCAGGATTCGTCCAAGACTGGGTCACTGAGCTTATCAGGATCCTTAAAATTCAGATCGACTACTCAGAAGACACTCATCACGACTCCCTTGTGCGAAATGGCTCTCTACAGTACTGCCTCAGCATCATGAACGCGCTTGGGTTCCGTGGTGATTTCAGTCCCCGATCCTTCCTCGGCAAATTCTCCATGCTCTTTCTGAACGTCCGGAACGTGGTTGTTCTCATTACTATTGCCAGCAACACGCCCGTTACGGTCAGAGAAAAGCTCAGTCCTTTGGACGAACCTGGTGAGTTATAGCGGACATGACACTTACACTATTAGCGGCTGCTAACATAAATACAGAGGTCATGGCGACACTTGTTGGTTGTGCAAAGTGGGCACTTGATCTGATTGCCTGGCTCATGGACTCTCTCTTTGAGCTTATGAACGACAGCCATTTCCAATCACTATTGACTCGGGAGCGCTTCAGTGAGGTAGCTTCTTACCTCCAAGAGAAGAACAACGTCGCTCTTCACTTCTTGATGAGCTCATCTAGTCGAGGGTTCCTTTCAGCAGTTTGTCGAAGGCTGGCACACTTGGAAGGATTGAGTGGCCGGGCCATCGAGTTCTATAGGAGGCAGTCGGCTGTCGTTGAGGGTGCTTCAGGCAGGGCGGCCCCTCAGCTGCAACAGGCATATCAGGCAATGCAGCAGGTGACTTCATCGGCACTCGTCAAGGTTTCCGAAGTTGAAACTCTCCTCACCGAGCTTAGCAAGGAGATACGACAGACCTACCAGATCTTCCTGCCAAGCTACGTCAAGGGTCAGGCGAACCCGCCGCAGGGAAAGCAAATTGACATGGCAGTCAAGTCGACCCGCTCGCAGATAGAACTCTCCATGCTTCTGTCAGGATCACCCCCTTCGGCGTTTATCCAGATCATCAAGAAGTTCTTCGCCACAGACCTTCCGTTGTTTCGAAAGGCTGTAGATCCGGGCCGACTGTTTTTCGCAAATTACGATCTTCTCGAGGTCCAGGATGATGAACACAGCTTGGCGGTTAAGAAGGCACGGGGTATGCAGTACGTCGATGTATTCAAGCGGATGCAGATCAGACCCTCCCCCAACAAGCAGTGGAGGCGGTGCTCGAGGTGCACTGCTGTGATGGAGGATATCTTTGGGAGCAGACCTGGGTTTACATTTGTCCTGGCACAGCAACGCAAGTGCTCTTGTGGAGGACAATGGACATTGCTTCCCAAAGGAAATGTTGCGTGAGTTATTGATGGGTAAAGGGTGTTTATATTGGTTGGTGCATGGTGTTGCTGAATTGGAAGTATATCACGATATAGTGTCATAATATGGAAGCTTAAGAATACGCATATTTTACTTTCTTGTAAGCCACTACAGTGTGCTTTTTCTCCCTTCGTAGTGATATATACATTCCTTTTGACCTGTCTCAATGAGTCGGCTAGTAGAGTTGGCTTGATTCACTAGCTGATGATCATGCCTATCTTCACTAATGGCCTGTTTCAGCACACATCCTCCCTGGTATTCCAGCTTGCTGGTACCTGTCACCTGCCACCTACTGGTGCGTGTCCCTGATCAAGGTCTCGGCTAGTGCTCTCGATAGTAAAGTTCGGTATGGTCATGTCTTACCAACAGGGGCAGCACATGGCTGCCATCGTGCCACTATGACAGCCAGAGGCACAAGCCTCCAAACTAGAGTCAACCTCCGATACGAGAACCGTTTCTAAAGTCATCTGACAAACTAGCATTAGACTACCTTTCGCTAATCAAGTTCGTCGTGTCCTATGTCGTGCATTGAAAACATGACACGATTCATGGCCAACACGAAACGAATACCCTATAACAGATCTGACTGAACCAAGCATCGACTAGATACCTGTTCGTAGAAAGAGGCAACCTGCTTATTCCCCCCATACCCCATGGGAAATTAGGATGTGATGGCGCCAGACTCGGTTTGGAGCAGTCGTCGAAACAGTAACGATAGTGCCTCATTAGCTGCTGTGACAAAAGGAGTGTATTTAAAAAGGATCGATCATCAAACAACGCTGGCAGAGTCACCACTCCAAGCGCCACCTAATTTCGAGTCAGTGGGGGTTATCCAAGTTCTGTCGTTGCATTTACCGTCCATCCAAGCACGTTTTCAATGTGCTATTGTGTGATGAAAGCTGGAGCGTTACAGTGATTGTGTGAGAAATGTAAAGATCTGCAGGTCATGGTGCCACTTGGACTGGATGTGAACGTTTCCGGGCAAGTCTGTTGTTCCAAGGTAACTTGGCTTGGTCTTGAGGTGCAAGGCACAGGCACAGATACCCTGTACTACAATGTACCCCTGTCATGATGATGTGCATCTTTATTAGCCCGAATAAGTACGATGCTTGGCTTTCGATAGTGTTGGATAATTTGTGATGCATCTGTATGATAGCGACAGGAGGTCAGGTCTTTCATCGAGTGCATGTACGATGACAACAAATAATTATTTATCGTCTGTCTTTCATAGTATCATTATGACTTCGACTGCCGATGACCCTGCCTGTCACAGTAATAGAGTTCAAGCCAGTCGTGATCCGGATCTAAGGGAAAGACCCTGAAAACGGGCAGATAATAAGGTGTGTAACAAGGGACACCCTGCGATAGAATCTGTTGTAGCACATGGACACAGTCCACAAGATGCCAACCTGTTCTTCCAGTGAAACATGTCAAACACGAGCTAAAGATGGAGACCTGTTTAACAGAGCGTTTAGTGAAGACATTGCGCCTTCACCGCCAGTCACTAATAGAAAGCACAATTATGAATAAAAAGGGACGGAGTGAGTCCAGAGTTGATAATCAATTATTAGATGCTTCATGAATGTTTGCCAGGCGCTAAACGCAACCAGTTATGGCCCATTTCGTCAGGTATTCTGTAGCTCATTCGACACCATCTAGCACTTGATTCGTCAAGCTAGGGGCACTATCTGAACCCCTGGATCATGAGGCGGTTGAGTTGAATGTGTTGCCGGAGAAATCAATGTTGTCCAAGGATGCATTAGACATATATACCATACGGACTATGATCGACTGTAGTGGCCTTTCTTTCTTCTAGAGCCGGAGAATTTTGAAATCGTGCATAGAAAAAAGAAGCAAAAATAGAAGAAGGAAGGAAGAGTTTCCACCGGTTGACGTGCGGTTACACGCATATGCACAGAATCGCGAAACCGTTTCGATAGCCGCCGCCTTAATATAACGGTAACACAATTTTCCGTCACGCAACTTTGTTTATTTTCGTAAAAAGAGGGCGGCAGATGACTCGAAAGAGGCCAAGGACATGCTGGAAAATCCAAATTTGGCGCTTTATCCTTGCGCCAGCCTTGTTTAGATTCCATCTCGGCCTTTGGAACGACATTGAGCAATTGAGCTACCTGAGGCATTGGTCGCAGATTGGTCCATGGCAGATCGTTTCTCTTGTCCCATCTATAGAGTCAACGAGACGAGATGAAGATACGGGGACTTTTATGAGTCTAATTGGACGTGTCTATGCGTAGGTACCTGTCAAGGTCAAGGGACAAGAGGTATCGACAAAGGATTGTCCCTGACCTTCGAGACTTGGAAGGTAGTATCATGATGCTGTGCCATAATCATCCACATGAAAGGGTTATAGAGCCTGAAATGGATTGAGTGCCGTGCCGCTCTTTGCGCGGCGCACGCAATTGGATATTGTATAACCTCTAATGTTCAAGGTACAGGTAATCAATAGGTCGCTCCCCCTGAAGGGTTTGTTATGGTAGCGCCTGGAAAAGGGCGCTAGTGCAGGTACTTTACGGTAAATCCCCCCCAATGGATCCTTTCCGTTGGTCACCACCCTCACCAGAACACCCTTGTTGTTTAATTGCAATTGGTTAGGCGATTAACCTTTCAGGCACAGAGATGCTTTGACTGGTTCATTGCGCGGCTATCAACTGCTGTGTTTTATTTCCCTTTGTTTTTCCACGATCCAATGCCATGCGAGTATGTGCTAGACTAGTCTAAAGGTCAGCTCTACTACCAAGCCTCACCATTCCTTTCAAAAACCCTCACATGAGATTGAGAGATGCAGTTCGCCCCTCACATAATGATCGATCGACCTTACAAAGTGCAAACCTCTTGTGTACTGTCCTTGCGGGGATTCGGTGCAGGGGGTACCCGTCGTCATCATCGAATCGAACCCATGCCCCTTTTTCCAAGCTACTTCGAGCTAAGCTTAGATCAAATGAAAATATTATTGGACCCCTGACCTTAGAATCAATCGCCTAGACTACCTAAACTACTATCGTGCATAGTACCCAGCCATCGCTCCAAGCTCCTGCTCCTGTTCCCTTCGCTTCGTTCGTCTCCTCCAGGGGCTAATTTTCATTTCTCTTCTTTCCCTTCCCTCACCTGTTGCTCATGATTGACCGACGCGCCTTATTCCGGTGATAAGACACCACCTACTTACTACCTACCAACTGTACATACACATTATACCACTTGTACAAAGTACTACCTGTAACTTATACCTGGCTTATTGGTGTGTCTGTGTCTACGTCTGTGTTACGTCCCATCCTGTCGTGCGGCACACGCCCTCTCCTCCGTTACAACTTCACCCCCACTCCTCACGCCTCTACCGTTCTCTCTCACATCTTACCGCCGTCCAAGACCAAGACTTGCTGCGAAGCGTCCTCTTTGGTGCAGTCCTTCGATCTGGCGAGGACCGGTCGGTATATCTTCCAAATATGGAACCCGCCCTGGCTGTTTCCGCTCCGGGGTCTGGAGTAACGGAGCCTTCTGCAACTTCTGATACTCGTTCTGATACCAAGACACCTCCTGGCGCATCTGCAACTTCTGCTGCTGCAACCTCAACCTCTTATTACCCTGTCGATAATAGCGCCGACTCTCGTCCGTCCTCTGCAGCATCGAGCCATTCGTTTCAACTCCAAAAACAATCCCACGTGCCCGCTCTGCGATCTCCAGCAACTCTCGCTCGATCTCAAACGGTCGACGTCCTGCCCGGCTCGTCCTCCGTACCCGGCCCCGAGTCTGTCACCTCGCCTACCGGTTCTGTTCAATCATCTGGAAGCTTCATCAAGCGCAAACCTCTCTCCACGTCGGCGTCGGCGATTGCCCTGCGCTTCTCGTCATCAGGATCACCTCTGCCGTCCATCATCGACTTGCCATTGCCGAGCCAAAGGTTCTCCAGGCCTGGACTCATCGACAGTCCTACCCTCTACGAATTTTCTTCCCCTTCTCGCAACGGGCCGCCAACCGCCCAGTGAGTTTTGCCCTCAGCTATATTCTTTGTTTCTTTGTCTTCATGTCTCACATGGCCAACTTGGTTCCCCTGGCTTCCCTTGCAGAAATTGTTGCTAACCCGAATTCCTCTCTAGAGTTCCCGACGCCAACCTGGCGTCCCTTGCCGCGACAACCCTTGGAACACAGAACATTCCAGGACACAGCCCTACTGCCTCCAGCTCTGATTTCTCGGATGTCCTGGATGGGTATGACGATTTGATATCTGAATCGAAATCAGAATCTGGACCAGACGTTACCCGTGAAACTATCCTTGATGGGAGTGATACAGAAGACGATAACGACGACAACGAAGACAAGAAAGCCAAAAATATTACTTCGAGGGACAAAGAAATTGCAACTGTTCCCGACCCCGCCGAGCCAACACTACCAAAGGAACACTCTGAAGCCGACGCTCAAAGAGCCCAATCGCCTTCATCCGATAATACTATTTCGAATCCGAAACTGGCTCCCGCTCCCATGTTTGTTCCAAAGCAAACTCCGCCACATCTCAAGCTCGACAAGGTCACAATTGACGTTGCGAACTACGACTCATCCCCTGATGATACCAATTCACCATCGGCTCAAAACACACCATCGCCACAGCTCAATAAACCTTTGCCCAAGTCGCCGGGCCAGAACTCACCGTTTGCTTCTCTCTTCAACTGGGCGGCGCCTTCACCCTCACCGTCTGGGACGGAATTCTCGTCCGCATATTCGCCGATATCTCCTTCAAAGTACGGCGCAGCAAATGATACGGTTAGCAACCCTCAATCCGTTGTTCAGGAATATGCCGCCGGTGTAACGGATATCCTGCCCTTTCGTAACTCATACTCACCGGTTCTATAGTCCCCCGCTTACGCGCAAATTGACGAAATGGAAGATGAACTAAAAGCCATCAGCGTCGAGCTGGCAAGCTCCATTCGGCGCGAGATGGACCTGGAAGACCTGGTAGACAGGCTCCAGGAACAAATCAACAACCCCCAGGCCCCTGGTAAGAGGTCAAGCGATTACTACTCCGACTCAGGTTACAGTTCAGCAAAGTTGAGCGACGCTGAGCCGAGTCGAGAGGAACTTGAAAAGATTCAAAGGAGATCTGAACAAGAGAAGGCTTCAATAAGATTAGAACTCACAAACAAACTCCAAGATGAAAGGGGGAGGCGAAAAGAGCTTGATCAGCAGATCAAAGAGCTTGCCGAAAAGGCGTCGCAAGTCGACCTTGCCCAAATGAACAACCAGGACGCCACTGGACGACTAAAGGATCTCGAGACCACCTGCGGCGACCTCAGGAGGCGGCTGTCTGAGGAGCGCGTTGTCAAGAACAACTTTGAGGACCTCATTAACGCCATCCGAGGAGAACTCCACGAGGCCACCAGCGAGAGAGACAACCTCCGTGATGAGGTTGTTCCTCAACTGAGGGCTCGTGTCGAGGGCCTCGAAATCGAGGCTGCTGAATACTCAAACTTAACATATGAGTCTTCAAAGATGCAGCAGGAACTCCATATGCTCAGGAAGGAATACGACGTCTTGCGAAGTGGTTCGAGACCCGGTTCCCCTACTCCGTCGCTTAACAACACCCGCATGTCTCGTGCCATGTCTGGTGGCTTCGGCGGTGGCCTTGCCAGATCTAACTCGGTCGCGACTGGCTCGTTCCGTGGCCAGCGCCCTTCAGGCCTGTCCAGATCCAACAGTGTTAAGAACGTGCAGATTGAGTCCAGAGAAGCTCTCTCGGAGAGATTAAAGGATGTTGAGGCTCAGAGAGACGCTCTTCACAGCGCCCTGAAAAACCTTCTCGATCGCCAGGAGTTCCAAAACCGCGAAAACGAGAAGAAGATTAGAATGTTGCAGAACGAGCGGGAGAGGCTCCTCTCAGCAAACCCACGAAAGGCCGGCTTCGAACGAGAAATCTCCAACCTTCGTACTGAGATCAACGTTTTGCGTCGCCGAGCCGAAGATGCCCTTGAGCAGAAGTGGCAGGTAGAGAGCGGCCTCGGTGGTCTCAAAATGGATCTAGACAAGGCCGAACAGGAAATCGCTCTGCTGCGTGCACTCTTGGAGGAGAAGGACATTCTTATTCCTCCCTCCTTCGCCCGCTCAAGTGGCTCAAGCACTGGCAGCGACTCGTTTGGTAGCACACCAGTAACATCCGAGTCGCTTGCAAAGGCATATGACCAATTGAAGGCCGCCTATGCCGAGTCACTTGAACGAATCAAGGAACTCGAGCACGAGACCGGAGCTGATGAGAAGACCCGGCTTGCTGTCGAGCGTCTCGAGCACACTCTTTCCATTGCAGTCTCTGAGCGCGATGCCGCCAAGTATGAGATTGACAGCCTCAGAAACCAGTACGAGACGATGAGCGAATCCGAGACTAAGGGTATCGAGAGTGAACGCGCTCTCGCCGATGAGCTCAATGACTCGGCCCGTCGGGTTGGAGAGCTCGCCTCTCTGGTCCAGCAGCAGCTCGCAGCCAACGCACAGCTTCGGGAGCGCCTCTCTAACGCTGTCATTCGAGGTGACAACGACCGCAAGAGCAACTCGGATCGCATTGCTGCCCTCCAAGTCAGCCTCAAGTCTATGGAGGACAAGCTTATTGCTGCCCAAACAGCATCTGAAGATAGGGTCAACCGTCACGAGGAAGAGATCACCGCTATTCGTGACGCCCACAATGCGCAGCTTCAGCGTATGAGCAACAACGCCAGTTACTATGGCCCTCGTTCTCCTAGTTTCCAGGCCAACCGCAAACCTTCACTGCTCAGCCCGCTATCACCTCGATTCCCTGGCGCGCTCCGGTCGCCACGCCTGAGCGAGAAGTCCTTCGAGGAAGCTGCGCAGATGGAGGTACTCCGCCAGCGAGTGACTGAGCTGGAAAAGGCGCTCGAGGATGCTGAGAAGGATATGCAAGACGTTATTGCCAGAATGAGCACGGCTCAGATCGAGGTGCTCACCCTTCAAGATGAGCGAGAGGCTGCTGTTCGTGAAACACGACGCCTCCAAAAACTTCTTGAGCAGGAGCAAGTTAAGTCTTTTGAGGATAGATTCAAGACGCTCAGTGGCAACGTCTAGAAGAGAAGGACCAGGGGAAAATAAAAAGACCACATTAATTGGAGTATAATGATGGGAGTACCTTTTACAGTTGGTGCTCGTAATGCATTTAGCGAACCGGAGTTGTCTGCTTTTTACATCTTATCATTATTCGGTAATGATTCTCAGCAGCCAGAACGGTTGTACTTTCTACATGGCTTCTTATAGAGTCTTGGAGTACTATTTTGGGTACTTATTCTTGTGGTAGTATCACCGCGTCTCACATACATTGGCGTGCATTGGAAAAGGAGCATCTGGGAGGGTTTTTGGACATCTGGGGTTTACACCAAACACGATCCACAAAATGGACGTGGCTTGTTTAAGTATATAATGTTTTTTATTCTTGTTTGGCTACTGGTGAGGGATCGCGTGCCGCCCGTTTGTATCATAGATAGACAGAAGGCTAGACAAGAAACTGCCTATAGTGCAGTAATAAATGCTTCAACACATCCTCTTGAGTCTGTACACTAACTTATTACGCACGTTGGTAAATCGTTTGTTGTGTTCATGTGATGTTGCTAGCACAATGGGTTAGTAGTGTGTCAATCCTTGTGGCGTTTGTTTGGCTCCCCTCCTGTGCACCTGCTATTGAGGCTATCACCAAACGTGTTTGGAAGTCGCTATCCTACGTAATTTTTCTTTGTCCTTTGTGTACTCTCTTTGAAGGTGGCTTTGGTAAATGTTTTGTTTCTTGCAACGTATGTGAATTCGGTAATCTTACATCACTCAATCAACATTATCACGATCTCTTGTATCAATTATTGCTGACCACGATGCTATCTACCAAGCATCACATCCTTTATTGGGTGGTGTCTTTCTTGACACTCCCTCTAGCCGCTCTCCGAAAGATTCTCACCGATCGTGGACTCGTATCTGATATCATAGATGATCTTGAGTATCCCCTAGTCGGTCTGGTATTTTATTTCCTTTCGCGCTGGGCAATGACACTACTTGAAGAGGCCAAACAGAGAGCCGAGCAGGAGGTGAAATTCAGCGGCCTTGTCACTCCAGTTCAGCCAGAAGAGCCAGAGAAAGAGCTCATTGCAGAGACAGCCGAAAACGCCAACATCAAAGCCAACGGCAACGGCAACGGCAACAGCAACAACCGTGGCAAAAACGCAAGGAAGAGATTCGCACGAGGTCAGAACAAGGCTCGTGGGCAGAATAGGAACAGCTCGAACCAGAATGGTAACAATTCAAACCAGAACAAGAACAACTCGAATCAGAACAAGAACAGCTCAAACCAGAATGGAAATGCGAGATCTCACAGGAATAGAACACCGAAACCACCGGTACAGCTGGACCTGAACAAAATCTCTAAGAAAAGACTTCTTCGAAAGACCCCTGTCACTTGGGATGAATCGATCAGGCGAGCTGTGAGCTACTTTGCTCACCATTGCCTGGAGGAACTTTACTTTCTCAGCCTGATACTTCTGTTCACTCGTGCGAAGCTACCCGGACTTGAAGAGAGTCCGGGAGGGGACTACGGTCAGATGGCGGCACGAGTCTTGATTACCTTCATGACTCTAGGTACTCTAGAACCGTTGAGATGTTCTGTAAGTCTCTACTATCCCCTACAACTATCACGTCGTATGCCTGCTGATACACTTTCTTCTTTATTGCAGCGATGGGATATCGAGGCTTGCGGTCTTGGAATGTTTACCTACTGTTGTGTGTTATGCGACGAAGGCCCAGGTCCATGGGCATCTGTAGAAATGGGAGCCATGGGTCTCTGTGTGATGGGAGCATTGATCGAATGTCTGCTTTGGATCAAGGTCGGCCACTTTGTTTGTTGGCCTGCGTTGTGGTTGACAAGCGACGATATCAGCGTACCCGACATGCTCATCCGTATTTCAGCACTTTCACCACTGATTGACATCGTTGAGACTGTAAGTTCGAAAGGCACCTCGGAGGACGGACGGCTGATATTAGAATAACCAGGCCACCTATGCCATTGTCTCCTGCACCTCGCCTGCATGGGTTGAGAGAAGACTGGAGCTTACGCAGAGACCTCTTTAGTACACGCGGTACTCCCACAAGCTATTCGTCGCGACGACCTATCTTATTTTCCCCTACATCACGGGTCTTCTACTGCAGGCACTTTCAGATGTAGGAAAACACGGTACCTGGAGCGATACGGAGGGGTTCGGTCAGGGAGCACATTCAGTAAAG
The DNA here is from genome assembly GCF_000303195.2 of Fusarium pseudograminearum CS3096. Classification (NCBI taxonomy): domain Eukaryota; kingdom Fungi; phylum Ascomycota; class Sordariomycetes; order Hypocreales; family Nectriaceae; genus Fusarium; species Fusarium pseudograminearum. Next base: position 1,863,562 of record NC_031951.1, read on the forward strand.
TACGGGACAGATCTTGGTTAGAGTGTGTGTCGGCCTCCAAGTTCCGGGGTGGAAGAAACAAACAGCGTAGGGTTATATTCTAAAATGACATAAATCAAGCGACTTGTTTCGTTTCTTAAGTTGACTGTCCAGTGTTCCGATCTATTGCGGAGGTATAATGCAAGTTGACTTGTATCCTCACATGTGTAGTCTATAAGCCGACCAAGAGTATGTACATGCGCTTATTCAAGGCAAGTATCCGTACTTAGTAGACATTGCCATGCTATCGGTGTTTCGGGACCTTTCTGTTGTCCCTTAGCCTTTTGCTACAGATTTATGTGCATAGACTGCGACAATAAGCTATCTTTGGCCAAAGTGACACAAAACGCCGTGGGATAATCGAAAGTAGAAATAAGTCTCGGATGATAAGCTTGAAGAAAAACCAATTGACTGGTAATGAAACTAAATCTGTTACAAGTGAATGTTGTACTGCTGAGTAGCGGCCGCGTTCAGCTTGACTGCATAAGTACGAAAAGGGGTACATGAGCTGAGAGTAGGACACTGCCCATTTTGTTTCCTGAAATAAGTCGCTACAACATAATGATTCTTCATTACTAATTTCATTGTCGTTATCAGTACTGAGTATTATTATCTTGCTGACTTTGGTTTCATCTTTGATGTGGTGTAATCTGCCGTTAGGCTTTGATGTATCGACTTCATTTCGCATGAAGGGGGCAGTGCGGTGATGGACTGTCATAAGCTTCAAGCCGTATCTTGGCCTAAACCTGGTGCGAGATGTTGTTTGACCGCGGAGATGGACATCATGAATCGTTTTGGCAGAAGCAAATGAGCCCAACGTCGACTCTAACCGGATGCCACGGGGCGAGATACGTCGAATATCATATCATGACCAGCAACGAAAAAGCAATTTAGAGTCGAGTGGCACGAGTATTATCATGTATGCTCAAACAGCCGATCCCATATAGGAAGGAAGGATAGAAAGCTCGAGGCGCAGATGCAGGCGCATTGATGTTTGTGGTCACCGAGAGTCGGGTCACCGTTGGTCTAATGAAGCTGAGGCTGGATCATGGATGTCCCCCCACACCTTGGCATGGCCAATCAATGCGGAAGACCTTATCAGACAACAGACAGACCCTGTGTGAGGCTGGCCGCAAGTGGTTTCGTCATGTCTGACTCAATATTGGTCGTATTCTCTCTTTTCTTTTTGTGTAAAGATGTGAATGAGAGGTTGAGAGTTGCTGGATGAATGAAACTGAGAGTGAGAGAAATAGAATGACTGATCAAATGTTGGCGAATACATGAGTCGTCGAATATCATAAACACTATTGTATCAAACTGGTCCTCGAAGAAGATGGGCGTTTGGTTGATTGGAGCAATACCAAAGCCCCATGAGATCTACACAATCATGTAAGCTTTCAGAGGCATCCGGCCCAAAGGAAACATGAAGTATCTAGGGTATGTGCAGGTCTTATCAGTACCATAATCTGGGGTTATCATGACAGACAATGCAGCATTACAGAAGCCTTTCTTGGCCATTTGTCTTGACTTTTACCTGAAGCCTTTTGGGATAATGAAGCGAGATAATAGCGGATATCTGCAGAGCAAGATTTGATTTGATCTGTACTCCAGGAGCTGTTCCTGCATACCGGGGGCTCGGGATCGTGTTCAGGACTAGCAGAACTAGGGATAGTAGATACTACCCATAAGCAGACGACAACTTTATATGGCGTGTCATGAGTGAAACTGGATTGAGAAAGAAGCAGCGCGCGCAAGTTGGATTCCTCGTCTCGTCGTGCGGGCGACGACGGTTTATGAGTGAAGTTTCGTGTGAGAGGGAGTGAGAGAGTGAAAGTGGCGATTCTTAGTTGAGGTTACCGCAAATCGACAAGCGCCTGGCCACTGTTAGTCCGGGGCACCCCCACTAAGGACTTGACAGAATAGCAATGGCCTTTGCGACGAGTAGCTAAGTGTGAGTTATTATATCACCCAGCCCAAGTTCTATCTAGTACAATTGCCTCGCTGCAAAAAAAAACGTCACGATGGTACCAGGGTCTCTACACTGGACCCCTTCTTCGCGTCTCGACTTGACTTGACCTGCCTTATCTCCAGACTCCCTCACCCTCACCCTACTCTCTAAAACAATCAGCCTCCAGGGGGTGTTTCTTAGGGATCATATACTCCATCAGCCAAGCTCATTAGGCCCTCTCACAGCAAAGTACTGGCCAACTGTAGGAGTATTCTCGTCAGGGATCTCTTATCTCTGTACCCCCCAGTCTCACACTTGACACTGCCTGTTCAGCCGCCTGAACCGGAATCGCGCCCTTTTCCACCAAAATCTCAGTGACAAGACCAGACAAGCCTCTTACTTCTCGCACTCACATTCGCAATTGGGACCTCTCTCAACACCAAAAGAATCTGGGACCCAATCGCATCGAGTCGCACCCCCTGCGGATTTCTTATCTCTTGCTCTCTCTCTATTTGACCTGTCTCTCCCTTTCTCTTTCCGCCGACTCTGCCCAGCATGTCACCCTCACGTCGTGCAACCTCACCAGTCTCGACCTTGACCTCCCTGTCGCTCTGTAATCCTTCAACTCTGGCATTTCTATTTCTATATCACTCCTCCCAAGCCAGAAATCACGTCGCGGCCATGGGAGGCGACGGTGACGCCAGAGGAGCAACCAACCTCAAGTATAACGGTACAGGAGCCATAGGTGCAAATCCGCTCGATATGAATGTCAATGACTGGTACGAGGTAAGTCAACTCTGCTCTGTTCTGCGACCACCAACCCACTACCATCCTCTGTTTTGGTCTTGATCTTCATCTGTTCTTCTCTTCAGAATCTCTTCTTCTATTCACAGTTTTTCTCTCATCAATAGAGAGCGACTGTGAGTGAGAAATAGTAAGACCAGACCAGACAGAGAGACTCCCCAGTGGGGCCCCAGTATCTTTGAACGCCCGCAAGCTGACCTTTTGCGCCCGCAACAACACAGGCTGGAGATATCGCGTGGATGCTCTCAGCCACTGCTCTAGTATTATTAATGATTCCTGGCGTCGGGTAAGTCCTTTTGCGCTCTTATTCGCTGTTTTATTACCTCATACTAACTATTTCCCCTTGTAGCTTCTTCTATTCAGGCCTCGCCCGTCGCAAATCGGCTCTATCGCTGATATGGCTCTCTGTAATGAGCGCTGCAGTAACAACCTTTCAATGGTTCTTCTGGGGCTTCTCACTTACATTTTCTCATACGGCAGGTCCCTTCATCGGTGACCTAGCCAACTTTGGCTTCCGCGATGTCTTGGCTCGTCCTTCGGTGGGCTCGGCGCATCTCCCGGACATGATGTTTGCCGTGTATCAGGGCATGTTCTCTGCCCTGACCGTAGCTCTCGCTACTGGAGCCGTCGCCGAGCGTGGCCGAATGCTCCCCTGCATCATCTTCATCTTCGTGTGGGCCACTATTGTCTACGACCCCATCGCATGTTGGACTTGGAACCCTAATGGCTGGTCCAACAAGATGGGCGGCCTGGACTTTGCCGGAGGTACCCCGGTGCACATTGCTTCGGGAAGCGCTGCTCTGGCCTACTCCATGATGCTGGGCAAGCGCAGTGGTCACGGAACCCATGAGCTCAACTACCGCCCACACAATGCTACCCATATCGTGACTGGAACCGTCTTCCTCTGGGTCGGGTGGTTTGGCTTCAATGCTGGCTCTGCCCTCTCAGCTAACCTTCGGGGTGTTATGGCAGCTGTCGTAACTAACCTAGCTGCTTGTGTCGGTGGAATCACCTGGTGTCTTTTGGACTACCGCCTCGAGAGGAAGTTCTCCACTGTTGGGTTCTGCTCTGGTGTTGTTGCTGGTCTTGTCTGCATTACCCCTGGTTCCGGTATGTTCACGATGGCTTTCCTTCTGACATAATGTTCTAACAAAACTTAGGCTATGTCCCTCCTTGGGCCGCTGTTATCTTCGGTGTTCTTGGCGCTGCCGGTTCGAACTACGCTACCAAGGTCAAGTTTCTTCTCGGAATCGACGATGCCCTCGATATTTTCGCTGTCCACGGTGTCGGCGGTCTCATCGGCAATATTTGCACCGCCTTCTTCGCCAGTCCGACCATCGCTGCTCTCGACGGTTACTCTCGTATCAAGGGTGGATGGGTTGAGCATCACTGGGCACAGATGGGCTATCAGCTTGCTGACTCTATCTGCGGCGGCTTGTACTCTTTCACCGTCACATGCCTTATCCTTTTCCTCATGAACCTTATTCCCGGACTGCGCCTGCGTGTCGACGGTGAGGCTGAGCTTCAAGGTATCGACGATGCCGAGATTGGAGAGTTCGCATACGACTATGTTGAGCTCACGCGAGAAGTTGTCAGCGACATGGATAACGAGTCTGGAAGCCGATACTCAGCTGATCCTACGGCGTTTCAACACTACGAGAAGAACCATATTCCCATGATCGATGCTCGCATGTTTGGTGGCCAGCCCGCCCATGCTCCTGTAGCATTCCCCCAGTGAGGTTATAACTTGGGAGACTTCACACAACGAAAGAGGACGGCTTGATACTTGACACAACAGCAGTGTGAAAGCAACTTGTCGAGTCAATTTACACGCATCTAACGGCGCCATGATTTGGGATTATTGAGTTTTAGATACCCTGGTTCTTCAACCATTTTTAGTAGGATTTTTTTATTGACTGTATAGTATGGAGTTTATTCATCATGTAAATTGGAGATACAAATAACAAAAATAAAAGTTAGTATCAAATAAATAAACACAACATCAAGATTCACCACGTTTGTTCCAGGATATTCACGCCCATAAGGAAACCTTTAATCTTTTAGCGGGTCTCTTACCCAATTTAGTGTTGAAGCCTGGAAGCTTATAGTGATTTATGCATGACGGGAGCCAATCAAAAACAATCTTGAACCTTCAATCAGCAATCAAGGTCTTGGTTGCAGCGTGAACAATGAACAGTGAATAGTATCTTTTTAACATCCAAAGTCGACAATCCGATTGCTTATTATACACCTTTTTTTTGCTCCTCACGTAACTTTTACTTCTCGCTTTAGGCATCCATGGGCATCTTCTTGGTTACAAAGGCAGCTCTGTCCCGCGATTCTTTACGCATCACCGCCATCTATCCTTAACAACAACACACACACACTTCATGATGGCCTCACTAGAGGAAAAGGAGGCGTGGTTCAAACAACTCCAGACACCTGACAGTGACGATGAGTTTGATACAGAAGAGGAACAAGAAAGGGTACGATGTCGCAGATTTTTTGCCTCTAAATCGAAACCAAAATCACAACCAACTCTTAAATCTCAAGCAAAAGAGTCCCTTGTGCTGGATGTCACTCATGATGAACCTCAACACTCAAGAGTGACACCTAGGAGAGTCGCCTCGGCCCCGACACCAGCACCCGCCCAAGGGTCAACGATTATCAAGGGAACGCCAATGACAGCTATGGGCCAGAAGAGTAGACCCGGTACACTCTTGAATCAGCATGGTGATGGGGCTATTCTGGTTGATGATACACCTATCCCCGACACTGCTCGCCCAATGCAGAGGATTCTACCCAGGAGCGGTTCTTCGCCCCTCCTTGCCTGCCTGAGAAGTCTCGGCCAAGCGGTCGTTGAGTCTCCTTCACCAAGCTTGACAACGAAGAAAAGGAAGCGCGAGTCTTTACCCAAGTTCCGGCCAGAGAGTGAGCAAATCCTGAAAGGTATTACTTTCTTCTACGTTCCTGATGATGACATCGCGCCGGTTCGGAGGTTGCGCATCACAAGGGCACGAGAGTTTGGTGCAACGTGGGTGCGAGCGCCGCACCTTGCAACTCACATTGTGGTGGAGAAGCATATCAAGTTCCACGAGCTGGAGGGCATTTTGAAGAAAATCAACAGGACTCTTCCACCCAAAGTAGTCAACGATGAATTTCTCATCGACTGTGTTCGGTTCAAGACCCTTCTTCAACCTAATCAAAAACAGTACTACCTTATAGGCCAACCCGTGACCACCGAAAATGACTCTTCAGTTGTCCCACGCAGCCCTTTGGAGTCGGTTCACTCATTACCGCTCAAACCGCTTGTGAAAAACCAGAGGCGATGGGATCATGTACCTCTTCAAGGTACTCCAGAGAGGAGCGAACAATCACCTCATCCGAGTCAGATACCCGAGACTCCTGTTCCTACAGATTCGCAGCCAGTAATACTCGACCTTCAAGACACGGCTTCGTCTCGTCCCGGAAGTAATGGAAGTAGTGCGTTTCATTCCCGAAATACTTCCCTGTCAGCTTTACAAGACGCCGATGGTGCTAAGCAACTTCAAAAAGAAGACAACCAGAAAGACGAGCTGTCTGAATACATCAAGATAATGGCCGAGTATAAGGACCTCCCATTAGATGCAGATGATGAAGACGCTCAAACTGTCACATATATGGGAGACATGGAACCAGAAGAACAATGTCTTTCAGGCTCAGAAGACGAGCTTGCTAGGGCGCGTAAACCGAAAAGGAAAATGAGATCAAGCGGCAAATATATCGCATTTGAGGATCGGTTTTCATGCAACTCAGCTGGGGCAAAGGACGCTAAAGCGGGGAATCCTAATGCCCGCACAATCGAGGTCCTGCAAAAGATGTCTGATTATTACAGCCGCATCGACGACCATTGGCGAACAACTGCATACAGAAAAGCCATCAGCACTCTGAAGCGCCAAGAGACCAAGATCACATCTGCCGAAGAGGCGCAACGGTTACCCAGCGTGGGAACCCGCCTGGCGCAAAAGATTGAGGAGATTGTCACGACCGATAGGCTACAGCGACTTGAGTACGCCCAAAAGGAACCAATGGACGAGGCACTCCAACTATTTCTGGGTATTTACGGTGTGGGAAACAGCCAGGCTCAACAGTGGCTGGCACAAGGATTCCGAACATTGGAAGACCTGAAAGCCAAGGCTAAACTCTCACCAAACCAGTCGTTAGGCATCGAGCACTACGCCGATCTTAACACCAGAATCCCTCGAAGTGAGGTAGAAGCTCTGGGTCTTGTTGTAAAGAGAAGCGCCCAGCATATTGATCCAGAGGTGGAGCTCATTATCGGGGGCAGCTACCGAAGAGGAGCAGAAACATCTGGTGACATTGACTTGATCATCACAAAGTCAAATACCGAGTCTTCAGCTGATCTGCGGCCTTTCCTCGACAGTCTTGTTCAGCGCCTTGAGACAGAAGGGTTCCTTGTGGCACGACTAGCATCATCTCGGTCTGACAGTGACGGAAGTAAGTGGCATGGCTGCTGCGTGCTCCCCGAGATCAGTGGCTTTAGCGACGATGACTACAAACCCGTTTGGCGGCGCATCGATTTCTTGCTTGTGCCCGAGTCCGAAAGGGGTGCCGCCCTGCTATACTTCACCGGCAACGACATTTTCAACCGCAGTATGCGCCTGTTGGCTTCCAAAAAAGGAATGAGACTGAACCAGCGCGGTCTATACAAGGATGTCATGCGTGGTCCGCAGAGAGTAAAGGTCACAGAGGGAGAGCTGGTGGAGGGACGAGACGAACGAAGAATCTTTGATATTCTTGGTGTTAAATGGAGGGAACCCCATGAAAGATGGTGCTGATGAACCAAGGTTCTGGTGGTGGTAGTCTTTGTATAGCAGAGCCTCACGGTAACAATTTTGGTATACCGAGGTCAAAGTGGAGAGCTCTCTCGGGAAGAGATCAAGGGACATGGATAGCGTGGAGTTTGGCATTTACTATCGGAGAGATATGGATACTTGGAGATGGATCCATTTGCATAAGGGTTGGATCGTTGAAGCTTTAGAAATGCTATAGATTTTGGAAATAATATATACGTACCCTCTTAAATCTTTCATTCCACGTGAATGTGACTTAAGTGATATTTCCCCAGATCTTGGCTAATCTTCAATCGGTTCACATGTGAAATTCCTTGCGCTGACTCTTCCCCAGATATCGACGTCCTTCAGTGGATGGGAATTATGATGTGCCCTGCGTCATAGGTAACTAGGCCCTGTAGTCCGTTCTCATAGTGGGGACATGCCGCCCTTCTCCGCAATGGACACAAGCCGAGCCAGTTCAAACATCCGAGGCTCAGATCTAGCCCAGGTGACTTTGATCCATGCGAATAAGTCAGAGTACTCTGGGGGCGCCTCGACTCGCATTCAAAACCTATGAATCTACAAACTTTATCGATACTTTCCAGCCCTTAATCCATGCTCCAATACGACTCTTCCACGCCTTAAATCCGACCTCCAGAACCAGGCGACGACCCTCGATGCCTTGAGAGTACAGCGCTTTGCGACATCCATCGACTCCTGACCCTACGACCGCCCCGACTATCTACGTTCCTTTCGCCGAGGTCTAAAAGACAACATGGCCATGCCATCTTCGCTGGAGGTGTTGAAGGTACTTCCTCGTTGTCTCGCGACACGCGACCGAGTTTGCGCTGACTGGTTCTGGGTAGAACACGCTTGAGGAGATTGTCAAGAACCCGCAATACCATGATCTATTATCGCTGGTTAAGACGGCGCGCAATGGTATCATTTACGGAACCAAAGTGCGGTTTCCCCACGCACTGGTGTAAGTCATTAAGAACCCTGTTCGTATCCAAATCATCGCTAATCTCGTTGTCAACAGGATGGTCTTCCTCTTCCGCTCCGGAACGTAAGCTCAACCTCCTCCCTGCGCAACCTACCGACGTCGAGCTAACATGTGACGAACTTAGATTCCGCGAAAAGGTCAAGCTAGTCCTTCGAGCGACAAGACATCATGCGACAAACTTGGCGCGCTTCGCTACCATTTATAAGCTGACAATGTTGGCGCTCAAATACTTTGGCGCAGAGCCTGGAAAGGAGGGTACGTCATTGTCGCCAGAAGTCGTTGTTCGGAACGAGTATCAGATTCTGACTATATACACAGGTACATACGACTCCTTCGTAGGCGGTCTTGTCGGCGGTTACTTTGTCTTTGGCGGTCGATCGAAGCGCACGGGAAAGATCTCATCAGTCAACCAGCAGATCGTCATCTACGTCTTTGCGCGCGTAGTGCTCGCCCTCGCACGCATCGCCGTCAAGCCCGGAGCTGGCTTACCAGTCGTGTCGTCTGAGCCTCTCCACAGCACCATCAACCATTACGCCTGGCCAGCCTTCGCCTCTCTGTCGTGGGCCATGGTCATGCTAATCTTCCGCTACCATCCTGAGGATCTACAGTCGAGCTTGAGAGGCAGTATGACATATATCTACAAGGACTGCAACGAATTCGACTCGCTTCGAACTCTGCTCTGGGTGAACAAATAGATAAGAGACGGGTATATATAACTTGCATGTAAACTGGTGGTTGAATTGTGTTTGGCGTTGAGGCGTGAGATGCTTTGGATATTAGCATTCGTGGCTTTGGGTGTGGCAGTCGTCATACGGCCTTTGTTCATAAGTATCATGAGAAGACTTGAGGATATATGGTAGCCAATATGATGGAAGCAAACTTGTACTACTTTACGGGCAAGGGGTGTTTCTGGCATGATTATAGGATGGATGGTGTATCATGGTGCCCAGGTTAGGTGATACTGAACTTTGTCAGTATGTAAACAGCAGAATATTATATTTTCGGTCGTCTGCTACGAATACCTAATGGAGGTAGTTAAAGATTGAAAGACAAGCAAATGCATAGAGTCTGTAGAATACTCAATTACCAAGTCAGTTTAAGTCATGATAGATTGAATCCAAAGCTTAAAGTCTGGGCCGTTAAGCTACAAACTATCTATACCCCACTAGAGCTGACCCCTGCTCGCTGCCCCTCCACACTGACGCCTGCAATGAGCCTCAACTTAACGAGCTTCCATACCTCCAGGCTGCTGCCTCTTTAACCTCCACTTCCACTTCCCGTTCCCATCGTTAATCTCACCACGAAACAACAATGACGCCCAACCCTGAAGTCGCGAGTGCTATATCAAAAGCAGAGTCCGCTCCCGGCGAAAAAGGCCCTGTGTATGAACAGTTCATCCCGACCATCAAGAACCTCTCACCTCCACCCACTGCGGACGACCTTAATGCCATCGTCGACTCTTTCTTTGGCCAGGCGCTCGGCGTTGTAGCCACTCGAACCATTCTCTCATCCTTCATTGCGGCACTTCGAGAGATAGAGAACCAGGACCTGTGGATCGAGGTCGGAAACCGCACGCTAGACACAATTGCTGCCCAGCCTTCTTCATCCTCCTTCGTCGACGCTGGTGCCACACTCCGAGAGCTTATTGCTACCGCCCACGAGAAAAATGAGGATTTCCTCGACGCAGCCAAAACTTTGGCTGACATTCCCCTCGATAGCTCCCAGCGCAAGATCACCGACGAGGAAAAGGCTCGAACATGGGTTCGAATCGTACGAAACTACCTCGAAGTAGACGACTCTACCGCCGCCGAGATGTACATCAACAAGCTCAAGAACATCATGCATTCGGTCGCCGACCAGGAACTGAACCTCCACTTCAAGCTCTCGCAAGCACGTATCCTTGATGCTCAGCGTGACTTCTTGTCAGCATCTCAGCGATATCACGAAATTAGCTTCTTCCCTGCCATTGACGAGGACGATCGTGTGCATACTCTCAGCATGGCTATTAAGTGTGCAGTGTTGGCCCCTGCGGGTCCCATGAGAAATCGCACATTGGGTCGTCTTTACAAGGATGAGAGGTCAGCTCAACTGGAAGAATTTGGCATCTTGGAAAAGATGTTTCTGGATCGACTTTTGTCTCCTGAGGAGGTAGACAAGTTTGCCGAGGGCCTGCAACCACACCAGCTGGCGACAACCTCAGATGGCTCGACAGTACTTGCTAAAGCTGTTGTTGAGCATAACCTTCTTGGTGCATCGCGACTCTACAACAACATCCGATTCGAGGCTTTGGGGTCATTATTGGGACTGGATACCGACAAGGCAGAGGAGACTACAGCACGTATGATCGAACAAGGTCGTCTAGTGGGTCGAATGGACCAACTCGACGGTATTGTGTACTTTGAGGGCGGCGAAGCGTCTGGAGAAAAGGGCAGTGGACGGGCTGAAGTTACTGTCGGCAAGGAAATGCGAACTTGGGACTCCAATGTCCAAAGCCTGGCAGAGGAAGTAGAAAACGTCACCAACGCGTTGCAAAAGGAATTTCCTGTAAGTGCTTCAATTACCCCAATATCCAAACTGATGCCCCTGTGCTAACTCTATCTGATAGGAATTCGTTGCCGCAAACCTTGTTGTATAAAGAAAAGACAAGCATAGAAACTTTTCTCGTGTATGGCGTTTTAGGGGTTGGGATGAATGAATGCTGTTTATGTCTAATGCACAGCACATGGTTCCCTTTGGTTTTAGACTGGCATCATGATACAGGTCAGATACCAAATCCAAATATTTCTTATGAACCATCATATCCGTCGCTGATAAGTCGTGTGTTGTAGAGAACCAGGCTTTGCCAGGCAGAAGAGCTCGAGTGCTGTTCTACCACGAAATAGAAAAGTGACCAGAGACCGCCACATCTGTAAAAGTATCCTTCATCTCTCACATCGTCCCTCATTCCGATGACTTCGATCTCCCCTAAGCGCAGCAGCAGAACTCGGCGCACTTCTTGGAGTACTTGGTCTCAATGTCGAGCTCGAGATACTTGACCTCTTCGTATCGGCCACCAGAGGAGCCCTTTCCACCCTTCTTGTACTCCTCGACCTCGCCATCATCGTAGTCATCACCCTTGCCGCCCTTCTTGTACTCGTAGTCGTTCTCCTTGTCGCCCTTCTTGTAGTCCTCACGGCACTGGTCATCGTCGATTCCAACCCAGACATTGTCCTTGAACTTGGGGTAGCCAGGGACCTTCTCGATAGGAACAACACACTTGTTCTTCTTGCAGTACTTGTTGAAGTTGAGGTACTTCTTGTCCTTGGGGCCCTCCTTGTAAGAGTAGAGTCCGAGGTAGGCGATCTTGTCAGACCACTTCTCCCAGTCCTCGTACTGAACAATCAGGCACTGGACCTTGCCGTATCCGCTGCAAGCGCCAATCTTGCCGGTGACCTTGTAGTTGTCACCCTTGGAGCACTTCTGGAACTCGCTGAAGACTCCCGAGTAGGTGGCCTTTGAGTAGTCATAGGCGTACTTCTGGCACTTCTTCTTGTCTTCGGGGCAGGGGCGCTTGTAACCACGGCCTTTGGGTTCGTATCCATACCAGCTCTTGGGGTTGTAGGGGCACCAGTCACAGCGTTCAATGTCCCATTCGTACTTCTTGCCCTTATCCTCACGGCCCTTGCCGTCGTATCCTTTGCCTCCAGGACCATATTCGTCATCTCCCTTCTTGCCGGGATAGTTGCCATCACCGTGCTTCTCAGGGGACTTGTTGTCCTTGTCGTAGCCGGAAGGAGTCGCAATGACACCAGTGGCGATGAAGGCCAGGACGGCGGTAACTTGGTACAGCTTCATGTTGATCGAAAGAAGGGAAGGGAAGGGAAGGGAAGGGAAGGGAAGTGGACTTTGTGACGAAAGTGTGGTAACGAGTGAGAGTGTGCTAGTGAGCTTGTTTGATGATAGTGATATTGGAAGAATTGAAGAGGATGAAGGCCATTTTATAGGTAATATAAGCCTTAGTTACAGCATATGTTTGTGCTTCTCGTTCGTACCTCCTGGTTGTCTTTGCGTATTCGTGATACCGAGTCCAGTAGTCCCAAAAAAGACATGAGTTTGATGCTCACTCCGAACATCCCGAAGCCCCAACTGCCGTTGGGTGAGGTTGTTGATCTGGCGATGTTCTATCTAAACACGAAGTCTCTAGACCAGCGAGTCATTGTTGAAATGAGCTGGTAGGAAGCCACCGACGTTCCGGCAGTAATGGGTTTCGGGTTTCTGCAAACAATTATCCACGCCCCTACATAGATGCGAGTTCCGATTTCAAGCTAGATAATTGTTATAGTCAAGTTCAGGACGTCGGTACTACTCTGGCTGATAGCCTCATGACCTTGGAAAGGGCCAACAGGCCTGGAACCTGGTAAATCTAACAATATAGTATTCGTAGATTCAGCCACAAAATACTCGTATATGCAATGAACCTAAGACTATTGACTATTCCATGAGGCTAGTAGCATATGGATATACAATTTCCCCTCCAGTCTTGTATAGAGTGTAGGAAATGGCCGTTTGCTTGGCTTCTAAACTAGGATCTATCTGATTCTTGGTATTGGCATCTGTCTTTTTTAAGCTGTGGCTACTGACTCCCATGCTCTTGCGTATCGTATAGTATAGTATGAACTATACGTCTCTATTCATCTACCAGCTTCATATTTCAGGCTCCTGGCAACGAATCCAGATTCCCAATATCTAGCTCCATCAACCATGTTTCGAAGGCTTACAGCGCAAAGGCATATACGTGGTCTTTGGTGTTTTCTTGGAGTGTATGCTTGCAGTAAGCCACTCTGACCAGTTATCGTCTATTCGTCATGATGGTCTTGCTTTTAGCTTTGGATCGAATCGTCATCCACTTTCCTCCTTATGCAGAATCTTGAAAGGGCGTGACAAACAAGGGGCAATCGAGAATTTACCAGGGTCTATATGTCGGGTGATATCGTCGTCGGACTGAAACTTCCGTAGATGGAGGTGCACTATAGGTTCATAATGTAACAAAATCCGTATTATAATGGAACTGACTTACCAATATTGGAAGTCGAATAGTCAAGGAATTAGTTCTGGTTGTACAGCAAAGCAATTACTAAGGTATGGTGTCACCAATGACTTGGTTCTATCAACGGCTCCTTGCCGTTTATGTTCCGTTTTGTCTGGAAGAATCCGAGCCGTCTACTTGCGTAACAAGCATTGTCATCTTTCTCTGTCATTGGTTCGGACGGATTGTCTTTCAACTGTGTATGATAACCAATGGTTTCAGCCGCTCCCGATCCGTTAGAGTGGCCAAGAGTTCACGATATTTGATACGCCATCGTACCTGTATATCAATTCAAGCTTGTTACATTTAACCCATACAGACAGTTGTAGAGGTTAGGTATGGTTCGCAGAATAGTTCTTGCATCCCAAGCAGGTATGTCAATAAGTCGAGCTGAAGATTCATGTTGTAACTAGGTAGGTATTCTGAATTGAGCATATGTATGTTAGCGAGGAGAAGGAATTGATGAACTTGCGGTTTGACTTCAACATTCATTACTACTAAGTTACTACTGCGAGCTCGCCGTGTGTGCGGCTCAGTTATGAGACGAGGTACCTGTACACGCATGTATTTTGGGTGGGGGTGGAGGTGGCTACTATGTACCTACTAACCTACTAGGTTAGTACTCCACCCCACTGCCCGAACTGACAGTTGTAGAGGTGGAGCGGCTGGGGTGCTACGCAGACATTCATTTATAGGTACAGAGTACTAAGTGTACAATTGCAGTCTTCGTTCAAAGTTTAATGATGAGAAGTACGTAGCATGAAAAGTCAATATCGACAATATTCACAAATAAACATTCATGAAATCCCACGAAATTTGACTCGTCTCATCGATAGCCTTTTGTGGTAAGGCAAGCCCCCATACAGGCTCGGGCAGGCTGTAATATAAATTACCAATCGAGTCCCAACTCTGTGACGAAATCTCTTCTTCTCTTCATCAGATATGGTTCCTGCCCCAACCCGAGTGTTTTCAACATTCGTTGTCGCTACTCATTACTACCGGTATGGCTCAATAGATCGGGCAACAGGGGGTTCAGAATAATGATGATAAACTAATCCTTTGGTCAAAGTTGATTCATTTCTTCTTCCCAAAGGATTAAACAAACTGAGTTCTCTAAATGCTACCAAGTTCTTGGTCTTTTTCTACATGTTCAAAATAATAATCAATACGCCATTTCGATGCTGACCCGCTTTACGCCTTTACTCTACTCACTTAATATTACATGACATTCCCTCTCTATTCTTCTATTACCTACCCAGCATCCAAATGTCAAATGTAATGCCGCAGTCTAGGGCATCATCGGTGATATCGTCCACTGGAAGCCCTCCTCCGTCCCTCAAACGCCGTAGAAGGCGACCCGCCCGGTCCTGCGAGCAATGTCGCCGTCGCAAAATCCGATGTAGTTTGGGTCAACCATGTAATGGCTGTGCTCGGGCTAGGCTGCCGATGCAATGCTCCTACCGCGATGGAAGTCCCGTCAAAGCAGCTCACGAGACACGGGCCTCGCCGGCGACTGAGACGCGACCCGCGAGGGATGAAGTTATCGCGCCACAGAACCAGACTAACACCGTGGGCCACGTCCGAGATCAATTATCTGGACCATCAAGACCTGAAAATAACAACACGCTCGTACTAGATCGTGAATACCATGTCTCTCCAAGCGTTTCATTACCTCAAGTAGCCGCAACAACTTCATTCTCGAGTTCAATTCCTCCTTTCACACCAAGACTCCGTCACGTACCAGAAAAGACCAAACTCTTTGGACAAACACATTGGCTACATACTGCAGAAAAGGTGAGATTGTCACTATCAACACCGGTCATATATAAATCTAACGCTGTTATAGTATCCTGTCTCGGGGAATTTCCATCCAGTTGAGGTCGAGCCATCATGGGAGGACGCCAAGTCAGACTTCTACGATATCTTGAAAGAAGCTCGCGGTCTACGCTTTAGCCTTAAGAAGCAGTCCTCATCCAACCTTGAACAGCCAATTCAGGACTTACGTGCAACTCTCCCTGCCAAGGCGGTTTGCGATGAACTCGTCGCCTGCTACCTCCGCTCATTTGAACCTCTGTACCGTATCATCCACGTCCCTTCTTTCCGGAAGGAATATGATAGACTTTGGGTCAGCGAACAACCATCTTCGCTACCGACTGTTTCAATGGTCAGGTTGACCCTAATCATGGCCATCGGCACCACCTTTGCGCGGTTTGACAGCGAGGCCGAGATTAGTCAACTTTGGCGGCCTGCACAGTCGTGGATTCAGAATGCCCAATGGTGGTTTACGGGTCCAAACGAAAAGACAACCTATAACCTCGATGGATTGCAAGTGTTTTGCCTACTAATACTTGCTCGTCAAACAACCTTCAACTGCCGTGGGGCAACATCATGGCTTTCGTCCGGTTCCTTGTTGCGCGCTGCTTGCACTATGGGCCTTCATCGTGACCCTAAGCTATTTCCAGGCCTATCGCTCTTTCAGAAAGAATTTCGCGCTCGATTATGGGCTACAGTCTTAGAGTTGGCCGTGCAGGCATGTCTGGATCTTGGTCTACCGCTGCATCTTGCCGAGGAAGACTTTGATGCTCCCACTCCGTTGAACTTTAATGATTCAGACCTTGAGCCTAGCGCTTCCCAGACGCCGAAATCCATGGACACCTTTACGGACTCGTATTTACAAATACTCCTTTCAAAGTCCCTGCCAATGCGTGTAGGGGTCATACGCTTCTTGAACGACATTCGTCGGGAGAAGACACATGAGAAGGCCCTAGCAATGGGAACACAACTACGTATGGCGTGCAGAGATGTAGCAGCCTTCTTCCACTCACTTAATCAAGGTCAGGTAAATCTCGCACATGTATCGAGTCTCGAGGCCAATGACTTTCATCGCAAGCTGATGGATATACACTTGCGTCGGTTCATCCTGTTTCTTCACCGCGACTTTATGCTCCAAGCGAAAACCAACCCTCAATTCTATCTCTCTCGTAAATTATGCGTCGAGGCTGCTGTTGTCATTGCATCTGGAAGTAAGGGTGTTGACCTGGAATTACCCCTTCAAGTATGGGATGACATGTCTCGATTGTCTTTTGTTGGACGGGGTCTGTTCAAATGTGCGTTGAGCTTTGATGCCATGCTCGTCCTGGCACTCGAGGTCATAAGCGAGCTACAGGACGAGTCGACACCAGATCATGAGTCTGATATCCTCAGGGAAATGGCGAGGACTGCACGTGCGCCTCTGATCCAGACCTTGGAAGAGGTATGCAAACAGCTTCGCTGCCTCATAGCTCGAGGCAACCTAAGCCTCAAGAGACTCCTGTTCTCGAACGCTCATTTAGCACACATTCGGGCACTGGAAGCGGGACAACCAGTCAAAGCGATTGTATACGAAGCTGTAACTTCGACTTTGCGCGACTGTGTAGCGATGATGCGTAAAGTTCAAGTGGCGACGGCGCCCAACGATTCAGTGGTGACCTCGGACAACTTGAGCATCGACCTTTTTGGTCCATACATGTTTTTCGATGTGAGTGACCTTATCAACATACGATACTTTGTGTTTCTAACAGCTCAAATCAGAACAACGTCATGGAGTGGGATATATCCGACCTTCTGGGATTACCAACGGCTGGCAATTGGCCAGTCACGGATTAACATTGGTTTCAAGCATCACGGCGGGATCAAACTCGACTGCAGTCGTCAAGGAGGAGCGCCCTCAAAACACTTGTGTCATTAATCATAATAAGCATCATAAGTCCCCGGGATATCATAAGTGCCTTGCTGTGCCTGCGTGCTCACCCACTCCTCGCTTGCCAAGCCTCTCATGAACCTCGTTTCCAGCTCTTGCGGATCCTTGTGCCAGTCGCAGGCAAAATCGCAGTCCGGTATGCTTGTTTCGCCGAAATACTTACATATAGCAGCGTGCCGACACTTGCCAGTATCTTCACAATATTGAGCCAGAGCCTGGAGGCTTTTTAGTCTGGCTATCTGGTTCGTCTCCTCCTTCGAGTCTGACCTGATCAATCGCGTCACTCGTTCCAGATCTTCTCGACTGTAGTACAGGAAACAGTAGCTAGCGTTGCCGTCTCGACCTGCACGGCCGGCTTCTTGATAGTAACCCTCGAAAGATTTTGGGATTCGCCAGTGAACAACAAAACGCACGTTGTCCTTGTCGATGCCCATACCGAAAGCTGTCGTAGCAACAATTATATCGTAGCCAACCTCGTTATTTATCCATCGGGCGAGTGTCTCTTCTTTGACATCTTTGGGGAGTCTAGCATGAAAAGGCCTTGCTCCGATGCCTTCACTGCGGAGAGAGGCGGCAAGAGATTCGCATTCGTCCCTTGATATTGTATAGATAATGCCTGGAACATTATCGACCCGTTCGTTCACTTGATCAAGTTCCGCTCTTCTTTCACCGCCCTCACGCCGCGCATAGACGCTTTTGATCCACCGAAGAAAGTCGTTGAGGCGGGTGTCTTCTTCGTCTTTGGTATATCGGATCTCAAGATGCAGATTCTTACGCTGCGGGTTCATCAAGAACTTTTTTGTTTTCTCGGGATTTTCATCAAGCTTTAGTATAGATAACACGTCCTGGCGGACCTGCGGATTTGCGGTCGCAGTGAGACACATGATTGGCACATCTGGGAAAGTATCTCGGAACCATGACAGACGGCTGAAGTCTTTTCGAAAGTCGTGGCCCCATTCTGAAATACAGTGAGCTTCGTCAATTGCTACCCGGGCAAGTTCCTTTTGCTTGTAAACGAGCTGCAAACGTTCACGAAAGCGTGGAGAAGAGCACAATTCTGGTGTGACATAGAGTAGCCGGAGTCTTGGGTGGCCACTTTCAAGGTCACGTTCGATGCGAACCTTGTCGGGATAAGGGGTCAGGCTGTTGTAAGAACTGGCTTCGATGCCAGAAGCTTTGAGTGCCTCAACCTGGTTGATCTGACGGAGAATTAGAGCTTATCTTATAGCGATAATGGGGCTCCTCTTTCGTACCATCAAACTAAGAAGGGGAGAAACAACTATGGTAACTGGAATATGGTCAGAGAATTAAAATATTCCAGATAGAGGGTTACTTACTGCCCTGATCGATAACTGCTGGCAGCTGGAAGCACAAACTCTTGCCAAACGACGTGGCAGCTTGAACGTATACATCGTAGCCATCAAGAGCAGCCTCTATAATTTCACGTTGATAAGGCCTATAAATACCAGTCTATTAGATGGCTGAAAGAAGAAAAGGATTGTATTGTTTGAACAACGGCTCACCTGAAATCGTCCTTGTGGAATTGACGTCGGAGAGTGAATCCAATGTCTGTGCACGAGTTGCTTCTTTTTAGAGGAGGCATGATGCCTGCGTTGTGAAGCTCGCGAATGATTCACGACAGTCGCAGCGAGGCAAACATGTGACAAGAATTGGCTGGTAGTACAAGGGTGAACCGTTTTGCGGGCAACTTAGTAATACTGATTGACACAGTTTTTTGCTGTTAGTGTTATAGTCTGTGTTTGTGTTAATGCAAGCTTCTTTTGACATACAGAGTCGCATCGGAGGTTTTACTGTTGTTTTGTGAGGATCTTTTTCTACATTTGGCAAGTCAATCGTTTACTCGGAGACAGTCCACCGGATCAGCAACCAACAGTCTTGATCAGTGCGCAGTATCCGTGTGTTGCATTTTCGAGGCCAGGCAGGGTTCAAGGAAGAACATCATCAATCAACCTTTTACAACGAAGCGATGGGGGACAGTTCAAGGTCACGTGGTTCATTGCGGCAGTACTCCAGCGAGGTTTCAAAGAAGATAATTGAATGAAACAATTCCGATAACCAAGGTTACACTCTCTGGTCAACAATGATATGATGTAATATATGCAACATGACATCTAAAAAGAACAGATGTTGTTCAACATGATTTATAATACTTACGGATACTGTTTACCTAGCTTACAGTTGAGCGTCTGCGTACCTTGCATTACTCGTTGTAGGCTTGGACAGGGGTTCAAACTCAGGAAACAGCACAGCCAGACAAATCGTCAGGCCGCCCTCCTGCATACAGAATACGATCGTTGACGATTGTTGACGGAGGCTTTGACGTTTCATAGGTTGTCATGACCCCTCGGCTCTCGCACCTGAGCCTGTCGAAATCGTGCCCGATTCTACATTCTGACATATGCCCTTCGCTTCGTCTCGTATCATGTCGTGCTAAGCTGAGGTGAGTCGACTCGAGTAGTCGATTTATGTATCATATTCCATCACTTGGCTGGCATGTAACTGACTCTTGTCTCGACTGATAACTTTAGGAGTAAGTAAGCATGATCCCTTCCACCGGTGAGCATGGGTTCCAACGTTAGCTTCCATCTCTCCATTTCATCCGCTCTGTGTCGGCGGTTCATACTGTGCGTCAGTGGCTGAGCTACAGCCACTCAAAGCCTAAAAAGGCATGTAGAAACGTGCTTGTTAGTGATGAAAAAGGTTTCTGAGGTGAGGTTCCAGTAGACATCCGACCAGCAGCCCCGCACTGTGTTTCACTTTACGGCGGAGCTTGAGCAGGAGATGGATGGCCCCAACCATCCGTTGGTGCTGATGTCGCCCCACTCTTCCACTGAAAGTCCAGCAGCTCCAGTGCATGTCTAGCCTGCTAGTCTCTCCAGCCTCTGCTGACCAAAACACTTTCATCCAAGTTTACCCCTATCTGATCTGATACGCTATCCCCTATCCAAGCTTGAGACATGGGGGACTACCGGCCTACAGACTACTGTCAGGGGCGGTTGGAGAACGGAACCTGGGAAAAAGAAATCTAGAGACAAGGAGGCAAGAAATATTGTTCTGTGCCTGACTATCCCCCTACTAAAATACATACCTGCTAAGAGGTAGGTATGCTTCTGCCAAGACTTCTTTTTTGAGTGATGCTACCTCAAATTCATTGGCTACGTCTGCAGCTTTAGGTTGAAACGTGCAGCTCGAGTAACCGAGCGAGCTCCTGTCCGTCTCTTACATTCTCTCTCAACCTTTGTTTGACCCAGCTTTGATTCTTGTTTTGTTTGACTTTTTGATAACATCCAGAACCAGAACCAGAGCAGAGCCAAGGTCTAGGGGATAATCAACGGGGGTCATCCCAGTTCTTTTTCACCACCCTTACCTCTTTATCCTACCCGTAGGGAACTTGGCTCCTGGGTGCTGAACTTTACCAAACACGGCATCTCAATCCGACCTCATTCATTGCCTCCCGAATCTGCATCAACCCTTCACGGCCCTTCCCGCAGCATTCCTCTTTCAACATTTCTGTACAAATCCTATCGCTGGATTGTTTTGACTCAGCAGATCTCGTTCGATTATCGCCCTTTTCATAATCAAACTAACTTCAAGCCCGACAACCCAATACGCTTGCTTAACCCTGATTCCTATCCGCACGCACTCTCGACTCGATACAAACGGGCTCAAAATCCTGAACCTCGCGCCGCCTTCTGGCTTTAACTGAACTTACAATCATGACCATATCGAACTCGTCGACCACGCTGCCTTGATTGGCCTAAGTACCAGAAGTAACGACTCGAAGCTTGGCTCCCGCTGAGACAAACGGTCCCCCGTTTGCGCCTACGCTTTGATTAAAATACAACCGCAGACACAGCAACAGAGGGGCTTCTGAAACGTCTTATCCTTCAAGCATCGACATACCGTCATTAAGATTCCAACAACCACCCCCTCGATTCGATTCGATCGGTTACTCCACCGGCGCGCCATCCCCACGTTTCCTACTTGAGTTGCGCATTCCTCATACTTGAACCGTTCGCCATGGAGCGGCCAGACCGACTTGCCGGCTCGTCCGTCGGTTCTGCATCGCAGGCTTCAATTCCGCGAAGCTTGCCCGAAAATCATACATCTGGACGCCGTCCAGTTCCAAACTCAGCTGCCACATCCAACGGCCCTCCGCCACCTCCTCCTATCCCAAGCCTACGCAGCGTCCCGTCCAGTTCATCTCTCTCAACCGCTGGCATGTCGGCAGCCCAGGTTATCAACCTCGCGCGCGAGGCCATGCAAAATGCAATCGAAAGCGAAAGTCAAGCCGCCGAAGCTGGTGCTGTTAGCACAGGGCTCCGAACCGGAGTCACTATTGACCTGAGTCGTAAAGGCATCCAGAAACTTCCAGATGAAGTCGTCGATATCGTGAAAGGCGAACTGGAACGGTCCGCTTCCAAGAACTCGTCCTCAAACACACGACCCGACGCCGATACTTATACGGTCTCCAGACTGGCATTGTCTCATAACCAACTGACGAGCTTGCCTGCTCGCTTTTCCGAATGCACATCACTACGATACCTCAACATCCGGGGTAACCAGATCAAGGAATTCCCTATGCCTGTAGATATCCCCTCCCTTCTGGATTTGAAGTGACCTCTAACATCATGAATAGTTGTGTGACTTGAAATCTCTAGAAATCCTCGACCTCGGTAGGAACTCACTTCGAATTCTTCCAGCAGATATCGCAAGACTCTCTTCTTTGAAAGTGCTATCTATACCCAAAAACCAAATACGAGAGCTGCCCCTATGTATTGCCGACATGGGATCATTACAAGTTATCAAATTTGAAGGAAACCCTATCAGCTTTCCGCCACGAGATGCAATTCAAGTGCAAGCAGCGAGCCCTCCACACGAAGGTGTTCAAAAAGACAACGAAGTGACAGAGGTGGCAGTCACTTTGCAGATCAAGCGATACCTGAAGCAATATACTATTAATGGTCGGTCCGAATCTGACAATACGGGAGATGAATCGAGCGAAGGTGCAGAAACCCCCCGGTTTCCTTTGAAGAGAGTGGCTAGTGGGCGCTTTCCTGTCAAGGTCCAGGGTGCCGATTTGCCTGATATCCGTTCTCCCAACATTGGATCACGGGCACCCCCGATACCATCAAGATCTCATTACCGGGGGCTTTCGCAACAAAACACCGCTTTTCGACGACCTGGTGTTATGCCTCTAACAATCGGCAATGTCAATGAGCGGGTTCGCAGCAACTCTGAAAGCCTGCTCCGGGCAGAAAGGTCAGATGGCCGTAGCAGGCGCATGGGAATAGTCTCAAGAAAGCCTTCCGACCTCGGCACGCTTGATGAGATGCAGGTCAACAACCGCTTTAGTCACTATCGTGGTTTGAGTCACGGTTCTGCAATGCAGGGGAATCAAGCAACAACTAAGAGTCCAGCAACACCCACAGAACCCTACCTCGCACGCCCGATATACGTGAGACGTCTTTCAATCCTTCCTGAACGACGAAGAGAGTCAAAGATATTTGACCCAGTAATCGAAACTGCCAAGGGGATTCTGTACTCGGTCTTCCAGATTCATCCCATGATCCAGGCGTTAATGGGCCTGACAAGTGACGGCTCAGCCAAGCGATCCAGTCTTGAAATCGTGTTTTACAACACCAACTCTCATGTTGAGGAACTGGAGCAGGAGTTACAGAAACACGAAAATGCGCTGGGCGAGCCTCACGATCATTCTCAACGAGAAAACGAAAACGTGCACAGGGCATGCCAGACTCTGGTCAGCGCGTATGGCCATGTCTGCACACTTTTGGCCGATAACATCGGCACATTCGTGGATTTTGGAGATGCCCGATATATTCGAAGTCTCCTGATGTCCCTCTACAACAGTATCATGGAACTGCGCGTCACTTTGTCATCTGTCAGTGCTGCCGATGTTCGTCGACGAGGCGGACCCAAAGGTGGTTCAACTGGCGAGCGCACTGCCAGGCCACATGCGCGAGAACCATCTGCAACTCCCACCCTCAGCAGGTCGAATGGAGCTCGCAATCGCAACGGCACCTTGGTTCACCACCCGGTTAACCTACGCGTTAGCACTGACGTCCCAGTGCCCACGCCCCTTTCTGCAACATATCTCAATGGCAATGGGCGCACTGCGACTCTTGCTTCGGCCACTCCCCGATCAGGAGAATCCTTCTCCTCAATTGGTAGTCGTGGGATGTCATCCGAGTTTACAGAAGACGATCGACAGTTTGAGCGGATTTTCCTGGCTCTACAAAGATCTACTGATCTCGTTATGGGCACGCTGCCCAACTTCAACGCCCAACTGGCTGGTGGCTTGCGAAATGCCATGTACCAGCGGACTCCTGAAAGTGTTCTCCAGCACTGGAAGCAGTTGATTGCCATGTGTGGTCAGGTTATCCAGCAGACTGAGATCCTCAAAAACAGATTGTCCATGATCAAACTGAAGGAGCCAGGCGTTCGGACGCAGGCAAATTTCTGGAGTCTCTGCAGTAACTTCAGTCACTCGTGGGCGGACATGATTTCTCAGATCAAGTATGGGCCTAACAGTGTGCCGCTTCCCCCCGATACTCGGGCACGCTTGAGGCCGATTCAACAGAGTATCAAGGAGACAAGCAACATCATCTATAAATCGCCCTGGCACTACCTATTCCACCCTTCTGGCGCTATGAACGGACAGGCATACCCTCGCGGCATGTCTCCCACGTCAGTTCCCATCACACCACAGAGTGCCGCTTTGGGTCCTGCAATGCAAGCGACAGTTCCTACTACGCCCTCGAACAGCTCCTTTGCGGCAGCGTTCCATGGGAATGTTTTCGACCGAGCAGACGCTCTCATGGCAAACCCAGGTATCTCCATGGGTCGCAACGGTGCTTTTGGCAAGGGTCACATGGGCTTCAGCTCGCTATCTTCTCTATCTTCCATGTCGTCTGATGAAGGAATACTTCCCACTCACGGACCACTCGGCCCAGTACCTCTTCGTCTTAATGGAGGCAAAGTCGCCTTTTAGATAGAGCCGGGCCTCTACTATTTGGATCACCAACTTTACACAAGCTGCCTAGTGCAGTTACTATTTGTTCTTTGCATAAAAGCAGACAGAAGGAAAATCGGGTCTTTTTTTTCAGCACAGTTATCGAGGCTCTTCAAACCGGCGCACGAATGGACAAACATGCGTCGGTAACCATTCATTTACCGCATAGCCTTGGCGTTGGGGTTGCAGCTGCTTTTGAATGACTAAATATCAGAACGTTTGGAGGTTATCTGCATTTAATTCTTTCGGGGCGCGAGATTCTTAAGTTTGTGCACGGGTTAATGTTAAGAAACGTCGTCTTTGGAGGAACAAAAAGTTAGGGGGAATACCCCCATGATGGCCAATACAAGGCCACTCTGCGAATATAGATATACGGAATCAAGAGTTTTCCCACGGTACGGCAAAAAGGCAGAGAAATGTTCCCTTGTACACTACTAGCATATAATGAATCTAATGCGGCTGAAATACTTCTTGAATATTCGGGACACACAACTCACTACTTGTTTTGTTTTCGTTAATATAAAAGAGCTAGTATTATGGTAGTATATGGTGGCTGATATACAGTGTCTCGAAATGTAATACAGACCAGAAGAGGTCAGATCCCATGATCTTGTACATCAGCTGCATGATAGACGAGGTGTAACTCGACCCCACCAAAGATGCAGTGTAATGTATCAGCAACATGAAACGGCCAAGCTACATCTTTCATTATCTAACTTTATAAACCAATTACTTCAAGCTAAGCTGACAGAACAGCGACTTGGTTTGATATTCATCATGTCGGCTGCAGCGACTTCTTCGCAACAGCCCGCCTCTTCGGCCGCTGCGACAGGCTCTTCGTCATCATCGTCTTCTTCGCTATCTCCTTGCCCGCCAACATCTCCTCCTCGCACAATCGCATCTCCGTCTGTCGCCCATGCCCACGCCCATGCGCAAATTCCCTCGGCAGCGCAGCAATCGTCTCCTCCAGCCTCGCACCTCCAGCCCACGCTCCCCTCGGCCGAGACGCAGCGTCATGTCGCCGAGGCTCGTCGCGCCGTCGTCGCAACGCTGGAGAACATGATGGACTCTGAGCTTCAGTGGCGCGCATCGACGCTGCACTCCAACGCTTCCGTTCTGAACAAGCAGGCTCAGGATGTGCAGCGTGCGACGGATGGGCTGCGCCGTGAGAACATCAAGCTCGCGCGCGAGGCCGACGCTGCGGCGCACAAGCTCAAGGAAATCGGTAATGTACAGAATTGGGCCGAGGTGCTGGAGCGTGACTTCCTTGTCATCGAGGAGACGATTAGGCTGGCGAACGACGATCGCAGCTGCAGCTGCAGTGATTGTGGGAGCTACAGCAGGAGTGGCAGCGAGAGCGGAAGCGAAGACGAGGGTGAGCGGGCCATGGATCTAGACAAGAATGTCGACGAGAGGGGAAAGGGTATTGAAGTGAACAAGACGCTGGGTACTGATATGGAGATCGATACAGAGAACCATGCCCCGGGTACATTTTCGGATGCCAGTCGGAGCATGACAGAAGGAGAGTCAAGTGTAGGAAGGGGCGCCAAAGGATCGGACACAGCGTCCATGTCTACGATGTCACGATGAAAGGTTTATGGCAAACGGATCAATCAATGATAATGGCAATCGGTTGCTTGGATTATGGGAACTACGACTTGGCGCTAAAGGTACGATTATACTGCAGAGCACTCTTTACTCGACATATCATATAGCATTAGTCTCAAATCTATGCACTGTATCTACACCCACTCATGACACCGTTTTCGCCTAGACATCGATTGACCTGGCTTTTCTACCTTTCCAAACCCACGCCTTTATTTGCAAACAACTTTTTAGTTGTTTACAGAAGACCAGGGAAGATAACAAAGCGCTTCTTCTTGTATCGGTCACCGAACTCCTTGCGGTAGGCACGCTCCTTGCCCTTAGCCCAGCTGATCATCTGTGCCGCACCAATGGAGATAAAAACAGCGACAGTCCAGTCACGGCTGACAATGATGATTCCAATCCATGCAAGCACCTCGTACAAGTAGTTGGGGCAAGTGACGATGTTAAAGCCGTAGCCGACAGGGATCTTGCGCTCGGTACCACCAGTGGATCGCAGAGTTGAGAGATATCGGTGAACAAGAGCATTCATGAACTCGCCGAAGCAGTACAGGGCAACTCCGACAGCGTCGATGGCGGGCATGTCGGCCTTGGCAGCGAGCGAGTTGGGGTGGTAGATGGAGTAGGCGCAGGCGGCACCAGAGACGGCCCAGTAGAAGAAGCTGTTCTTGAAAATGTTCATCCAGGGCATCGTGTTGGCGGAAAACTTGTGGACGAAGAGAGTCTCGTACTCGCGCTTGACGAAGTGCAGCATGATCATGGCGAAAGTGACCCATTGAGTCTGGGACATATCGCCGTCTCCATTGCGGTACAAAAAGGGGCGGGCTGCGACGAAAAGGGCATGGAAAATGAGGGGACCGAAGTACTCGACGACGAAGACGGTTCTCCAAGGAATCTGGTAGCCTGTTGCATAGGTTAGTAAGTCTTTAGTTGTCATTGTGCAAGTTGAAGCTTACCCATATCCTTGATGAGGACCTCACCGGCTGCGACTACAGCGGGCTCATCGACGAGACGAGCCTTGCGGTTCTTGAGGGTCTTCTTGGTAGTGGGATCATAGATACCAATGCGGTTGTGGTCACCGAGCTTGGTCTCCTTTGCGATCAGCACCTTGAGGTCCTCGACGGTAGTGTCGGGCTGGACCTCAATCGACTCTGGAAGGTTCTTGATGGGCTGCTTCGGAGCTGTATAGTAGTAGTGTTAATAACCAGGCTGAACAGCGGTGATGCATTGGGGATTAAAGCGTACAGCGGTTGGTGATGATGAGGGTCCTCAGAGAAGCCATCTTGATCTATCTTGTTGTTCTCAACTAAACAAGTTTGGCAGAAAAGAAGGAGGAAGCAAGAGATATCGATCATGCAATGGGGTCGGATGTTGAGGACAACCAGGAAATAATTGCTGGCTTCCGTGTCGTCAGGACGAGATTAGATTAGGTACGTACCTTTTTCCTAGGTCCTGCTTCGAACGCTACGGACCTCGGTTTGTGTCTTTTTGGTGGGGGTCAAAACTTATTCCCCTGAGACCCCTGGAATAAAATCCTTCTACTTTGTTGGGACGATGATGATTGGTTCTGTCACTTACACCAAATCCATGTCTGTAAGCTCGATAATTGAGCCTCACAAGTACCGAAAGGGGTGCAGAAGAAGCTGACATGATATTTTCAATAGAATATGTGTCTTGACATTGACTGATTCATATTCCAATTAGGTGTCCTATCATAACTTGCATGGTTGTTCAAGGTTAATAGATGTAAGTTGTAAGGGTAATGATAAAGAAAAGAGATGGCATATCATCGACATGAACCGATAGTTGATATATACATATTCAAGTATATTGTGATCTCCTCAAAAAGTGTTAATATTGGCAGAAGATAGGTCTGGATCTTACTGGCTGTCTTTGATCTGAAAGGCAAATACATGTTCATCTTGGAGACTTTCAACTTGAACCTTGACTCTTCGAAATACAATAGAACATACTAATAATTTATTGCTTTCCGTAAATCATCAGAGTGTATTGTATTGGCCGCGATATGATGCCCTGATCATGGCATTGTCAGTATTCATATTGAGCAAAAGAAGCTACACCAAGTTCTTATTGTCGAGGCCGTTACTGAATCACTGAGTGCATGTCTATTAATGTCGAACATGCATTGAGCAGCCTAAATATAATGCTAAGATAGTATACCACTGCTGCCTTGACTAAACAATTAACACCATCACCCAGAACATCAATATCATCGCCCTCGACCACGTCAAGATCCTCCCTACTCACTCATCCCCTTTTATATCTTGAGAACGCTACTTTCTTCCCTCTCTCTTTCTCTCTTTTTCTGCATCTTTGAACCTCAAGATTGGTCATATCCGCTTTATATCAGCTAGGCACGGCGGTTTGTTTGCTAGCATTTCACTGGCAGCTGGCGATCGGCTGCGCACGCATTCACGTCCGAAATCACACGCGTATGTTCGCGCTTGGTTCTTTATTTACTTCGCGACTTCGCCATCAAATCTTTGCTATACGCGTCTAGCAGTAGTCGTCACTTTTTATATTGGTTCGACGACACTATATGTTCCACTCACCCAAACCCTTCTAATCAACTCGGCTGTTTGTCATTGCTTTGATTCTGAACTCGGATTTTCTGGGTAAGATCGTGTATCTCGAATAATAAATAGTCATTTCGAGCTGACTTGTGATACTGCTTCAGGTTCATCGTAGTGCTTTGGGCATCAAAAAGTCCGACCAAAAGTAGGCACATAGCCTTCTGCTCGCAAATTATCCAAGCCTATTGAGCACGTTGTGCCTACCCAAGGCCCAAAGAAGGCGTTACATCTCTCTTTTGTAACGACATTCCTTTTCACAATATCACATGTGCATCACGGCTAGCCAACATGAATCCTTGCGCACCCACGTTCGTACCAACCTTGGAGGATGGCTCTTCCAACGAGGATGATCCCCTACCTCCGTCAACGAAAACACGTCGTTCAACTCTGGGTGTCCATGCGAAACCACGTCAGAGTTTAGAACTTCCTTCCATCACTATCGACCCGGACAAATACGATACCATGTTCCCTGCCCTTCAGGGAGCGCAAGTTGACGGGCGAAGCGTTCGCAGTCCAAAACTAGTAAAGAAGCGACGAGGCAAGAGGCCGAGGACATCCAAGCTGACAAGAGGCCAGGTTCGACAATCAAGCCCAGATGGTGAAGAGAAGACAACCACAGAGGACGAGAAGTCTGAGGATCAGAAGGCCGACAGTGACACCACCAAGGTGGATGTTGAGAGTCCCAACTCTTCTCCCGAAGTCGTGGAATATCTCAAGCCAACTGTCTACACCCCGAAGAAGTCACTGGAGTACCTCAAACCAACCGTCTATACCCCTCCAACTTCATCGAGAGAGAGCAATGGAGTGCACTCTAGTGTGGTCAAGAGATCCGGAAGATCGACCAATTCCAGGAGCAGCACCAGATCTCCTAGACGTTCATGGAGACCCCCTACTCCTCACCCAGAGGGTAAGCCACGAGGACCGAGATCACGTCGTTCACCTACCCCTGTCGACATTGCAACACGATACGTGCCTTCCACACCTTTCCCGCCCCTTTCCTATGCTCCCTGTTACCCAGACTATCACGGTCATGTCCAGCAGCATATCGACTACCCGCCATTCATGGTGCCGCCTTTTGCAGTGCCACCCATGATGCCGTTGGCGGCTTGGCATATGCCTCCAGCTCCGTGGCCAATGCCCTTGCACCAGTCTCCGATTGCCGGGTGTCCTCTCGATTGTGAGTGCCATTTCGAACGTGCATTTGGACCTCTGCCCAATGGAGATGGTCGCGTAGTCTATGGGCCGCCGCCTCCTCCGCAGGTCTACCTCCATCCCCAACCGCAGCCCCAGCCCCAGCCACAAATGCAGCAACAGAGCCAAACAGTAACAGAGTACGATGCGCACTCACAGCCTACTTCTCGTTCGTCTACCGAGAAGGATGAATCAAAGCGTCCCTCTCATAGTATATCGATCAAAAGTCGTCAGGGGCAAAGTCCAAGTATGTCGAGTTCCGTTCTGATCGCCAATGCTTCCACTGTTGCCACACCCTTGAAGACTCAGGTTGAGAGGATCAAGCAGGAGAGCAGAGGTGAACCCGCCATTCCGAACAATGACAAGCATCCTGATATTTAGATGATGTCGGTGCCTGCTGGTAAAGACCGCCAACTTCTCGGTGTTGTTTGCAAGGATGACACCAAGCGGGAACAAATCGGCAAGGAACTTCGAGAGGTTGCTGAACACACCAAGACCACCGGTTTCATTCCAACACGACAGGTCAAATCTGCTCAAGATTCTCCCAGCGCCTTGAGAGCTGCGAAAATCAACATCAAAAGGGAGAGCCAGGCCAACACTCAGGAAAAGTCTCGAGACGCAGATCAGAAACCGGGCAACCCGCCCCAGAACGCTCCCAAAGGCCCATCTTCGACACGCACTTTCGCTCAATCATTCAGCGCAACCGTAAAGAAAGCTTTGAACCTGAAAAGTTCCGAGTCAGGTGCTTGGTCTCAATCGAAAAGCTGGACCAGCTTCGCTACAAAGGAGCGTCAGGCATTTCAGAAGATGATGGCCAATCTGCGCTACATGAGCGCCGACCAATCCCCATTTGTTCCTCAAAGCCCGGCAGAGCTGACGGCTTTCAAAGCCTCCCTGGCGGAATCGAAGACGAAGAAGCTTGGACAAGAGGTACAGCAGCGTCTCGCAGAGACTAATACCAAGGATGTTGAAGGCGCTGGGGATAAGAACGGAACCCCGATGAAACTTTTGGGTGGTAAGAAATTCGAGGACCAACTTTCACCTGTTTTTGCAGCCGTTAACTGCTTCAACAAAGCACGGATGACGCCGCCTTATGGAGCCGAGTGGCCATCCCTCGCAGAACTGAAGGAAGAGGGAGACAAACGTGCCAATCGAGAAGGTCGGTGCTTGCCTCTTCCTCGAATGGGTCTTGTCGCTCACAGATTCTTGCACTGGGACGATGAAGCTTATGACTTGGATGGGTCGATTCAGTGGGACAAGAAGGTTGTTCAAGTCAAACTCGGTTCTCTTTGCCCTGTTACCGGACAAGAGCCTTCTATGTTTCCACCAACTGAGCTTCAAACTGAGGAGGCTCTGTTCTTACCTGCTGATTTGCTTCATGATATTGACGCAGTCGATATCGAGAAAGAAGAGAATGAGAAGGAGGACAAGGACGGAAAGGACTTGAAGAAGGACAAGAAAGCTGAAAAGAGGGAAATTTCAAAGTAGGCTTCGGGCTGGAATGACACAGGTGGTCATGAACGAACCTGCTCATTCCATGCCTTCTTAGAGATTGGATCTGTCGGCGCCAAGTATCTACTTGGTAGCGCTTTGGACAGACATTGAGATTTCAAGAGGATCAGTTCTAGGAAGACTCTACTCATTGTTGCTATCGCATTTGAGAGACTTCAAAGGTTGGAAGCTGAGGTTTTATAGATAGAGACCAATATTATGTATTTAAATAAACAAAATAAACTCGTTGTGATCACCTAACACATGCTCAATTCGCAGGTACACACAATGAATGCATCGCAAACGCCTAAGGCAGCCCGTTTGATGGTAGTAAGCTCAGTGTTATGCTACTGGCTGTCAGGATCTATAAGTGGGGTTAGGGCTTTCAACCGCAGCGGAGTGGAACATCCCGATTCCGTTTTACCGAAGGTGCACATACTCACAGAAATTTGTCAATCCAGACTTTGACCCTCGTTCCGCCAAAAAAGTTCACTCCTACGACCATCCGCCAATTCGATTGCCTGGTGAGCGCCAACATCATCAGGTAGGTTGCCAAACGACGAGAACGAAAAGACGACTTCAATACGCGGCGCTGCTCGACGATATCCTCATCTCGAATATCCTGCTCATTGAGTTACTCTGTTCTTCTCTTCTCACCCCCGCCTTGCAAAAAGACGATTTGGCTAACCATCTGGGGTTTTTTCTCCCATCACAGAAACCGCAATCATGGGTATTTCGCGTGACTCTCGACACAAGCGCTCCGCCTCTGGTGCCAAGCGTGCCTACTACAGTGCGTAATAATTCCGAAAGCCCGTATGATCCTATGGACATACGTTCTGACCTTTGACAACAGGGAAGAAGCGCGCTTTCGAGGCTGGTCGCCAGGGTGCCAACACCCGTATTGGCCCCAAGCGCGTCCACACCGTCCGAACCCGAGGTGGTAACCACAAGTACCGTGCCCTCCGTCTCGACTCCGGTAACTTCGCCTGGGGTTCCGAGGGCCTGACCCGCAAGACCCGTGTCATTGCCGTCGCCTACCACCCTTCCAACAACGAGTTGGTCCGAACCAACACCCTCACCAAGAGCGCCGTCGTCCAGGTTGATGCCGCTCCCTTCCGACAGTGGTACGAGGCCCACTACGGCCAGGCCATCGGCCGAAGACGCCAGAAGGCCCAGGCTGCCAAGGAGGGCAAGACCGAGGAGGAGGTCAAGAAGTCCAACGCCGTCGAGAAGAAGCAGGCTGCTCGCATGTCTGCCGGCGGCAAGGTCGAGAGCGCCATCGAGAAGCAGTTCGAGGCCGGTCGATTGTACGCCGTTGTTTCCAGCCGACCCGGTCAGTCCGGCCGTGTCGATGGTTACATCCTGGAGGGTGAGGAGCTCGCTTTCTACCAGCGCAAGCTCCACAAGTAAGCTTGTCACTAAAACCTGATGAAGAAAGGAGTGTTGGCCCCATGGTATGGTGTTTAAGGATTTCTCACTGTCTCACGGTTAACGACAGAATGAGGTTAACATAACGCATCGGGATGGGTCCTTAAGGAAAGGAATAAAAAATCTTCTTGCGCTGAATTTAATGTCATGATCAAGCTCTCTTCAATTGCAAAATGTGACTTGTGATTTATTATTTCGTCTATTAAACTGCACATCGTACGGATTTTCTAATCAGTGCATCATTTGTCCTACGCCGCCTTGCTGCCAACCTCGGCCCAAGGACTACCAAAAACTTGCAAAACTCGCCTCTCATGTCTACACAATGTCGTTGCGTTGGGCGGATGGATTTAGATCATAAATATTTGTGTGGGGTGGCTGAAACGATCCTGCCATTGTCCTGTCTCCGGGTTTACCATCATTACGACATGCCTGATTCGCCATGTCCAGTGAACGAACCAACAAATACCTTAGTAGGCAATAACCAGCCAGCTTGTCATAAGCTAAAAGAATCGGCTAAACAAGAATACTTTATACATGAAGGATGGTCGGAGACCAAATAGCCAAACAAGGTCGCATGCATTGAAAAGGAATGTCTACGCGAATTGACGTTTCAAGTCAGTCCACTTGCGGTTGAGGGTCTCGTGCTGAGAGTTGATCTGAGAAGAACTGTTAGTAACTCGTCGCAGTGTATTGTAGCAATAGGGATACTCACCTCTGCATAACGCAGCTTGGTCTGGACCAACTCCTCTTCCAGCTCACCCAGTTCCTTCTCCAGTCTCTGGTTCTCTTCATGGACATGCATATTGCGTTTCATCAAATCATCACGCTCGAGTTTCCATCTCTCTTCAAGATCCATCGGTTGCTTCTCGATGACAATCTTCAACTCGCGGACCTGACCTCGCATACTATCGTTCTCGTCCTTGAGCTCCTGATTTTCGACCTTGGTATGCACAAGCTCCGTTGCCAGATCGGCCTGTTCACGATCGCAAGCTTCGACTCTCTCCTCCATTTTCCGGAGTCTGATAGAAAAGCTGTGGTTGGCTGAACGGAGTTCCAGAAGTTCAGTCTCGCGGTCTTTCTCGGCCTTGGTCTTCTCTTCCCATTCAGTGCTATAAGCTTTGAGCATCTCGGGAGTGATTTGGACTTCGCAAGCATCTTTGACAAGTTGGTCTGCACGGTAAACCTCTTTATCCATACTGGAACTTGAGCTTCCAAAGAATCCATTCTCCAGAAGGCTGCCCTGGCTGGGATCCTTGTCAATGTACACATCAAAGAGCTTATCCTTCAAGTAAGTGGTGAGCTGCTGCATGTCAGACAATCCCAGGAGGATGCTGGCATTTTTCTGCATCAGGACGATGCCAAAGCGCAGGATCGCCGACAGGCCCTCGGAGAAGATCAAATCATAAATACGAAGAACCAGTTGAAGCGGAAATCGGTAGGCAAAGAGGGTCAAAAACCATTGGGTAGCGTAAAGGTGAGGCGAAATCCCCTTTCGGTGGAGATGACAGTAGAGTGCTGGCTCAAAGTCTTCCAAAAGGCGTTCAAACTGATAGAGGTGCATGTGCAACCCGGGCATATCCTGGATGAAAAGATCTCGCAGCTTGTAGTGGTTCATCAATCGCACCAAAAGACAGAAAGCTTCTTGCTCGGGCATCTAGGGACATGTTAGCATTGCTAAAAGGTATTTCACGGAAACGTGATACTCACGTTAAACAGTATAGGCATGATGAGGAAATTCATGCCTTGGGCATATCCAACGCCCTCGTCGAACAGAGCATATGCTTTGCAGACGCCAAACAGACCCTCTTGAAGCCCGGCAGCAGCTGCGTACTTAGAATAGCTGGTGCGAGCACCAAGATCACGGCGGATCGTCTTTTCGAGCTTTTGCAACGAAGCAGCATCCTCCTTGTCCTTTCGCTTTCTCTCAGCTGCGGCCGCAACTTGAGCCTTCAGGACTGCCTCTGCATTCTTCTCGTTTGGAGGAGAAGCCGTACCATTGCCTGAATTGTCCGAGTTAATAGAGGAAGCGGAAGATGCAACAGCATCTCCGCTGTGAACACTGAGATTTCCGTTGCTTAACGAGCTGGCGGTTGTGCTGTTGCTGTTGCGGTCCTTGCTCTTGTCTGTGCCCCTAGTCGCCAATGCTTTGTACACTAATTCGAGATCGTCGTTCTTACTGTCAGCCAGCACCTGCCACACGACACCACGAATGGCGCTAGGAATGCCGGTTGCAATGGCTTTGTTCAGTTCCTCGGCGCTTGTACGAGCCACAGCAGTTGGCCCTTCATAAACAACAGACTGCCACAAGTCCCAGTCAACTTTTTCTTCTGAAATGGCCGAGGGACCAGCGTTAACACCGGATACCGTACCTGGCGCTAGGCCAGAAATGGGCTGTGGGACAGGAGACAATGGTGGTTTGTCTTGAGTTTGTCCATCATCAGGCAAAGTGAGGCCGAGTGCCCCATCATATTTGCTATTCTCGCCGCCTGTCAACGCACGAGCAGCTTCTTCTTGCTGTCGTAGCTGCTTGAACCTGTCTTGCAAAGTTACCCTTTGGACAGGGTCCCCGGGTAGCGAGTCTCCATCCTTTTCTTCCTCGAGTCGACTCAGCATCATTTCGGGATTACTGGCGAGGGTAGCAATAGAGCCAGCTGTATTTCTTCGACCAGTAGGAGGCGGTGGGAGGGGAGGTTCTCTTTCTTTGCTCGAGCTTCGAGAGAGCCAAGAGAAGGGGCTTGTTAGTTTTCGACTAGGTGGTGGCGGGGGCTGAGGTGCTGGTGGGGAAGGTGCGAGTGTAGCTGTCGGTGGCACTGGGCTTTTTGCAGGCTCAGCGGCAGGCGACCATGGCATAGAAGGGAGAGAGATGCTATTCAGAGAAATTGTTTTGCTGGTTGGCTTTGGTGGGAGGTCCTTTGGTACTAGTAGTGTGTCAGTATGTGTCATTTGATAAAATGGAACTAGGGAGTTGCCGTACATGGAGATGGAGGCGTATCGTCGTCAAGGCTAACATTATCCAGGTTCGCCGTGTTGGAGATACGTGAAGAGGCGACGGATGGTTTTCGCCGCGCTTGCCTTTCGATGCTGCTTGCAATGCTACCAGACTCGGAGGCAGTTGCTTTGTGTTGGGCGGAGCTGGGTTCCTGGATATCCTCTCGAGTATGCGACTCTTCAGACCGCTGATCAACTTGTTCTTCGGTCGAACTGCTGGGAGCTTTGACATGCGAGATGGTTCGTTTCGTGAGTGAGCGTGTAGGGGATTGCGCTACAGCATCTTCAAACTTGTCATCTGCGTCGGATGCCTGATGTACCCGGTTAGTATCTTAACAAGATAAGGGATGCAGTCTGTTGTGTGACTGGCACAGCAGTGTTCGAGAGAGGAATGTGGAGGAGACCTACCGACACACTGTCGTCAGACTCCATGCCAGACGAGAGTCTCTTGATATTGGCATCGTTTTGCGATGGCTTCTCCTCGGGCTTTTCCTCAGGCTTCTCGTCCACCTTTTGCTCCTGCTTTTTTCCGAAGTCGTCGTCGGAGTCGTCCTCGCTGCTATCTTCAAACTTGTCTTCAAGCTTCTCCTCAATCTTCGTTTCAGGTTTCTCTATTCTCTCGTCGGGTTTTTCATTGGTCTCTTCGTCGCCCGGTTTGTCCTCCATGTCAAGCGTTATATCTTGCTTGTCTGGTATCTCTGGTATATCCTTCTTCTCGTCCATGACTGGTGCATCATGCTTCTCTTCTGTGTCGTGTGTTTCCTGTTTCTCTTGTTTCTCAAGCTCGGGAACGGGAACGGGATCGGGACCGGTGTGCGATTCGATCACAGGCGAAGCGACTTCCTGCGGTTGCGACATGGCCGTGGATGATGTTGTCGTTTGGATTCGGTGTGCGAGTTGCAGTCGTCGTGTCAGGGATGGGGACGATTATCTGGCCCCTCAAGCTGCCTTCGATGTACGAGAGTTGGATGTAGGGAGCAGCTTATGCGGAAGGACGCCAGGTGTCAGGGAAATTGGAAATCGAGAGACTGAGTACTGCGTCCGGCGGCAGCGTAAATGGAAGAATGCCAGAGGCCAGCTGTTGGCAGAAATCGAATACAAGGGGGATGTTGTGGCGTTGATGTTCTGCTTCTGCCCCTTACCACGTCGACAGTGGATGTGGAACTCGCATAAGAACTGGAAGCTCGCAAGGGTTTTGTTGTGACAGTGAGGCGCTGATGGGGCTGCCAAAAATAAACGAAATGGGGTCACCGACAGCGAGGTTGGCGTACCTGATTAGCAGCAGTTCTTCAGTGCAGTTAAGGAAAAAGAGGTGGAGTACAGTGGTCGGGTGCCCTGAGTACCGAGAGGTGACGGACCTTAAGAATGGAACCTATTTTAGGGGCGCCCATAAATGTGTAATTTGGTGTCAGAAAACGTCAGGCAGGGTCACTTGGAATGAAGATTAGCGTCTACTGCACAGCCGTTTTAATTTTGTCGTGCTATGACTGGTCTTGTCTGGAATTCAAATTCAACCCATTTCGGTTGAAGGCTTGCCAGTCTTGAGAGGCAATTTGGTTCTGCCCCGGACAGGCGCCAGGGTATTCCAGGGATAGACAACAAGCATGTACATATGTACAGACATGAATGATTTGGGGTGATGTTAATCTCCTTCTAAATCTATGCTGCTATTTTGAGTGCAGGAAATGTGTCAGTCTCCGCTTCTCAATGTGATCGTATTGTTCGTCGCACAGTTAGTCCAGGCTACATTTGTGTACTCAGCTCGTCTATACAACTTGATTAATTACAACACAAGCTCTCTACGTGTGATGGGACTTGGATACTACTGGTTGATTTATGCTTTGCAGGATCAGACTTTTCGAGTAAAGATGATTCTGTTCACAG
This sequence comes from Fusarium pseudograminearum CS3096, assembly GCF_000303195.2. Lineage (NCBI taxonomy): Eukaryota > Fungi > Ascomycota > Sordariomycetes > Hypocreales > Nectriaceae > Fusarium > Fusarium pseudograminearum. The sequence goes on from NC_031951.1 coordinate 1,901,209, forward strand.
TCATCTTTGCACGTTATTAATGAATGTAGTACTCATTCGATCTTTTCAGAGATACGAGCTTAACAGTATTGCACGTTATTAATATCTACAGATTACCTACCCCTCCCCCTCCCAACATACTTCTCTACTCTGGTTCCGTTACTTCGTATGTAAGGAACCCTTCATTCGTATGATAACGTACTTTGCGCCTAGATATGGGTTGGATTCAGTCTTGACTAACGTATCGACCTGTATTCCAAATTCCTTTTCAGGATTATTCTTTTAACACCCATGGACTCGAGGGTATAATGGAGGGTTTTTCTTAGTTGGGATCATCCAACACGCAATGGCTTTTTGGATTGAGAAAGGATAATCCATTATGGCGGGGTTTATCAATCACTTTGTTTCACGAGTGCTGCATGACGTGGATCCTGAGCTAACCAATAGGAACTTTAATGTGCCTGTTTCATGGTCAAATTTCTGAACTAACGGACGTCCATATAAGGTTGAGAATCAAGGAACATACAACACCTGCCTTAGTATTGGGTTAAGGTATCCGGTTATAGGATATGAGAACACTTGAACACTTCAGGGCGCAAAACATAGGTAGGTACATACATTACCTGATAAATGGTCTAGGACGGCATGAACTCCTCCACCGTTTCGTCCCCTGGACTCTCAGTAATCAAGTTTAAGGTGTCTTCAAGCATGGCTCTGAGTGCACAGTCGTGTCACGGTACATGTTATTTTGCTTTCATGGCAAGAAAACTTTGTTTAAAAAAGTAATTGCCTATGTTTGAATCTCTCCAAGATGGCACTAGTGTCCAGGTGAGAGTTCGTGAACTAGTTGTACGTATGAGGTGAATGGCTAACCAATGTCTCAACATGCATGGCTTTGCATCAGACGAAACTCGAAATTCCCGAGTATATTTTATATACACAGCGCATCACGTATGTAAAAGACAGTATTCTAGATACTAAATCATCAGTGAAGATGAATATGAGGTAATGATTATCTGCCATGCCCGTGTTTCCATCACAAAAGTACTTACCCTGCAGTGTGCAGTTTGCAGTCTGCGCAACTGGGCACATGATTGCAGGCTGTTTGGCGTACAAAAAAAAGGTCAAGTTCAAGTCAGGTTCTTTATTAGTTATGAGTAAATAGGTACGCACGGTCGGATTAACACACAGCAGAGTTTGCCTGGTTTGTGGGTTGTTGGTGACCAGCAAATAATAGGATTCCATTCTCAAAGTGTTCTGCTTCTGCTTGGTCGGCTCATGCCACCCATGCCATTTGGCTCCCTACCCCACTTGATGAGAGGTGGCGGAAATAAACAAACGTCTCGAGTGTCAGGCAGGTCCTTATTCATCCAGCCATCATGAGAAGACAGGCCATGCCTACCCTTGTGTACTAGATATCGGTCTCAGACCCTACTGGTCCTGAGGAAATCGATCGGTTATATTAACAATCACGTATGGTATTGTGCGCCATGTGCCTAGGTTGATTACTCTTCAATTATGTATAGCTTTATCTGTAATGTAGCTTGACAATATCATCATGGATAGACGGGACTGATACCTGCTGTAAGCTGAAAAGATAATCCGATTCTCAAACCCAGGGGTTTCTTGTATTGTATAGCGGGAGGTTTGCCTGGAAGGTACCTCCACTTCTGTAGCTTCCGCTTTCCGGCACCTTAGTAGGCATTACGCAAAGGCCCACTTGTACTTCAACCTGACGATTTGCAAGATACCTTTTCCCCATCCTGCACCATCTCTCCGCATCCTCACCAAATACTCTTCTCTTCTCTTCATATCGACGCGAGACTTTTTCTTACCCGCAACAGCCGGCGAGAGAACAATCGGCTCCATCTTTGTAACCGACAGGGCACGATTTAGCCACGGACAAAAGCTGTTCTAGGATCGACCTGCACTCGACCTTGAACTGCTTCCCAAGCTTCATCGACCACCTTCGATACTTCTTAGCCGAACACGCGCGTGTGTCTACTTTTCAGCCATCACACCCCATATATTTTCTCACCGTCCAAAACAACTACGTCATACCCTTTCTGGGTGAAAAAAAAATCTTTTCGAGTTATTACAGGGCTGTTACGACCAGAGCCTACGAAGCTGTAGAACTTCCAAGAAGCTGACCACCACCGCCGCTCAGTTGCGGGTCGTTCACAACTTAAGCAGTCGACCGAATACAATCTCCCGCGGGTAAAACATTTATTCAGCGGGTTGCCAGCCCGGCTGTAGTGGAGGGGGAGATTCCATCATTTCCTGCGGCTCAGCCGCCTCACCTTCATCATGGGGAAGATAACCAAGCCCATGCAACAAAAGCACAAGGACACCTTGGTCAGTGGCGGAACCCCTCTCTAATGAATGCAATACTGACATAACATGATAGTCTCCTTGGCTAAAAGCTTACGTTGAAACCGCCTCAACAGTACCTCTACCCCACTTGCCAAAAGAGCTCGCTAGCTTTCCCTCGCGATGGCCCTTCGGACGTGGTGATTTGTACCACTGGATACCCCTTCTGAACCGATTTGATAGCATCCTTGAACATTTCTGCGCCACATACAAACTGAATGAGGGCCCCCAAGCTCGCCATTTTGAGTGCGATGTGCTGCTCAACCAGGACAAAGAATCTGCTTTTGGTAGCGAGAAGCAATGGTCAGCGAATGAGTTGACAGACCTAGGCTTCTCATCAGACGGAGACCGGCAACTAGTGGAAGCAGTGCTGCGCTTCACTCGCATGCTATTGGAGCATTGTGGTAACAGGAGCATTTATGCCAGCAGCGCTCACCTCAACGACCTCCTCCACACCACATCTTTGAGTGTCCTTATTGCCACACTCGAAGTTGGTTCAGAGTTGGCTCAGCGGTATCAAGCCTCCGTGAAGCGCATAATAACCCCTTCGAGGCAGATCAGCACCGCACTGCTTGCCAACCACTATAATATCGATCTTGACAGAGTCCAGCAGCTTGCCCTGCCTTTTGTCAAGACGCCGATCATCAACCTATCAGACCCCGTGCCGTCAAACACACCCGGATCGGCCAAAGGGAAAGATCGCGCGTCAGGAGGAAGTTCTAAGACAGCCAACTCCATGCACGCAAATGATCTAGTTGCTCTCGCAGTTTCGGATGATAAACGGTGGGTAGGTTGGGGCGATGTCAAGGTGATCTATTATCCGCAGACCACCCAACATGAGCCAACCGGCGGCGGCGACAGTCGCGCATCAGTGCCATCTACACCAACACCGCTTCGTCGTAGCTCCACGATGGCATCTCAACATCAGACCCCGAAGAGTCGGAGCAACCTGGACGACTCATCTCCACTTGGACCTCGGACACCTGGTAACGCTGAAGACTCGTCCTCGGCTGGATCCAAAGTCTTTGAATTACCACAGTCTGTTGTCTCTTCAGCCTCTATCTACCGGCTGATGGCATCCGTTCCTGCGGACCTTCCCCCAGCAGCGAAGTACGAAGTTTTTCATAGGATTAGAGCCTCCAAAGCCCTTATGGGCTCTAACGAATCACGTCAACAATTGTTGGCTGTGCGTCTCTTGTCTATCAACAACCTCGCCTATATCCATGGCGAAGCAAACTTCCTGGAAAAGGTGCTTCGTCAAGATGCAGATGAAACTCGCAGATTCCAGCTCGTTTACCAGCTAGCTGAACTCATCCACCCCACGGCTCATGGAAACGTTGATGTTCCGTTATGGCTACAGGCTGTGGCTCTTGCCTTGCTTGAGGCTATATCGAACTTCCAAGCCAGGTGTCAGGATGTCTTGTCTGCTCTGAATGCAAATGTCAACCACGGAATCTTGCTTTATGTCATTAGAAAGGCGGTTGCTGGAATGAAGGAGGACGATGACAGCGACAAAGGTAACCAGGTGACAGAAATGGACGAATGGCGCAACAACCTCTTTTCTCTCACCCTTCACCTTTCCATGTCCACACGAGTGGGAAGCGAGATGGTGTCAGCAGGACTTATGGAGATCCTAGTCGAGATCTTGAACATTAGGTCAGCTGTTGCACAGCGAAACCATTCCATGGTTCTTGCGTTTCTAGATGGCTTGATCTGGACCTATCAGAATGCCTTTACTGCCTTCTTCAACGCCAAAGGCCTCGATGCAGTATCTCAACTGGTTGTGGATACTGTCCAGGAAGCGCAGACTTTGCACCAAGCAGGGCAAGGCATTTCAAAGAGCCAACAGTCGGGACAAGTTGACTATGAAATTCCGTACTACCAACAGCAGACACTCAAATGGCTTCTCAAGTTCGTTCACCACATCATGTCCAACTCATACAGCTATGGCGGTAACTACGATCGTTTACTCCGCAATCTCGTTGACAAGTCAGATCTTCTCGGGAAGTTGCGGGACATCATCGAAGACAAAAAGACCTTCGGCTCTGTTGTGTGGACGAACTCTGTTACTATTCTTGGTGATTTTATCAACAACGATCCGACCAATTTCCCCGCCATCTCCGAGTCTGGTATGATCAAGACGTTCCTGGAAGCTGTCACCAACAGACCACTACCAAGTGAAGTATTGATTGAGCAGAAATCATCAGATAAAGATGAAGACGACGAAAACAACTCCACAGGAAACACTGTCAGCTCGCTCGTTGCAAATGATCCACGACCACATCCTCCCACAGAGCAAGCACTCCGGGAGTCGTCTCGTGGACCGTTGGCAGCGGGGATTCTGCCGTCAACAGATGCCATCACCGTTGTACCGCAGGTTCTCAGTTCCATATCTCTCAACAATGCAGGCATGAACCTAGTGGTAGCCTCACAGGCTTTTGACGCCTTCTTGGAAATTTTCGAAAGTCCTGCACATGTACGATGTATGGAGCTTGATGGAGAACTCGCCAACAACGTTGGAGGGAGCTTCGACGAGCTTGCCCGCCACCATCCGGCGTTGCGGCCAGCCATTGCGAACGCTGTAATCGACATGGTTGCCCGCATTCGTTTTCTCGGAATTGAAAAAGCGAGAAATGATGGATGGGGTGCCCGGTTGTTGCTAGTGGACTCAGAGGGCAAGACTGTATCTGTGGACGAGAACGGAAATACGTCATCACCAAGCGTGTCTTCTGAGAAGACTCAGAGTCAGGACATCTCTGGTGATGCAGATGTGAGCATGTCTGATGCCGTGCCATCGAATGATGCGGACTCCGAGTCCCGCAAAGATGAAGGGTCATCTTCGCCAAACCAGTCAATTACGCCTTACATCTATGCCCTGGGATACTTTTTGGGCTCTTACATGTCGAATCAGGTACTCAAGAACAGTTTTGTAGATGAGGGAGGCCTAGAGTTGTTGCTGGACATCTGCGAGTCCCCAAGCCTGCCCACCAACTTTTGCGACACCATGGCCTCGAGGAACCTCACCCAAGTTGTCTCCCAGCTCGTGGATAGTTTCCCAGTCCGCGGTCTACCTTCTCTCATCAGACGAGCTCAGTTGGCGATCGACACCTTAAAGCCTCTCTCTGATAAAACAGACACCTTACCTCCGTACTTCGCACCTTTCCTTGCTACGGACCTCAAGTTGGCGCAGAACGACCAGGAACCTGCTGCTGTAAAGAATGGCACCAAGATGATCAAGGCATTGTTGAATGCACAGACATTTATTAAGATAATATCTGACTGCTTTTGTACAACAAGGTCCAATTCTCTGACGTTCTATCCGGTCAATGTCTGGGATTACTACCTCGACCTGGTGAACTCAATTGGACCTCTTCTCCGTGGAGTCCTTACAGAGGAGGCAGGAGAGCTCAACGCAGTCCCCCAGCACTGGTCTTTCAAGCGCCAACCATCCTCGGAGGCATCGCTAAATGCAATTAGTTCTGAACCCGATGCGGGAGACAATACTTTGTTACCAGACATACTGAGCAGCACAGCGGCGTTCCAACCGAAGGCGTCTTCGGATGAAACCAAGCCGAACCGTCCCACAGAGGAGGAGCAAGCCAGTCCTTGCTACCAGAATTACGAGACACTTCGACATCTATTACACCCTATGATCCCAACAACTTTCCCTCTTTTCCAAACGCTTGGAAAGTCCTTACTGCCCCGCAGGGAGAGAGACCCCCGTGATGGCTATCAACGCCCTCGTCACTTGGAGATCGCCAAAGCCCTTGCAAATGCAATTCTTAGCCAGCTGAGGCCATCGGTTGCCATTGTGGAACCTACTTCTAAGGATTTCCATTTCTGGATCATCATGTTGCATACTATCAGTGAGATGGTGATGGATCAGCCCAATCCTCGACCAAGCGATCGTTCAGGCGTGCATATCATATTGCCCGTTCTCATTGCTTTCAAAGAAGAGGGTGGAATGGATGTTCTGAATTCAATGCTCAGGATATTTGCTGAAGCAGTCCGCAAGGGCCCAGACGCCGCCGCAGACGAAACTTCCAGATCCAAGGTCGCTGCTTTCGGCCTCAAGAAGGTCCTGGACCTGGTTCTAGTATTGGTCAATGGCAAGCCACTCGCTGACGCCCAACAAGTATTCGGCCTGCAGCCTCGCTCTGCAGACAGGTCTTCGCATACCTACCAGCAGTTTGTGGTAGAGTTCAGAGCCTCCGTTCTTCCTGACATTACCAAGCTCTGGGATTCTGAGTTCGTGGAAAAAGTACCACATCAAACCGTGACGTGCCTGATCGACATCCTCAAGTTGATCGCCACTGGCGATCATGAACCTTCACCATCTTCAAGAGATAGGCCGGCTTTCCACCTCTTTGATTACACAGACGTCCGATTCGATTGGCGCTCTCAGCGCGACGCTATCGAGGAGTTGCGTCTCAAAGGATATGAGACAGACCTAATTCATGAAGCATTATTCCGGGCTAATGGAAGTGTGGGTGCCGCAGAGATGTATTGTTCAGCTCATCAAGCTGGTCTCGCTGGCGCACGCAATCCGATCCCGCCTATGGACTCCGACACTTCTGTCTTGCAGGAGACCTCACAAGAATCCTCAGGTGCCAACGAGACAGAAGGCACAAATGCAGCTAGCAGCGCGGAAACAGACCGCATGTCCCTTGATGGCCCACCGGAAATTGCTACTCCAGACCTCGCGGACAGATTCCTCGGAGAAGCACTGGGTGAAATTATTGATCCACCTCAAACTACAGATGACATTCGCGAATCCCAAAACGTGACGACTGCAACACCAGTGAATGTTTCGGAAGAATCTCACAAGAAGGAGAAAGAACCTTCTCGGACTGCCACAAGGGAAGATGTTGACAAATTTAGAGCCGAGCTGCGCACGAACCTGATTGACAGGTGTCTTGATGTCGTTCGTGCTCACCCCGAAACCGCGATCGAGGTATCTGAGCTTATTCGGACAATGACTTTGAAGCAACAACCTCTTAATGAGACTGACGACGAGATCGGCCAGACTCTGGCTTTGGCACTGTCTTCACTGGCTCAAAACGAGGATGAAGACAAGCAACGCAATGGGAAGTGTATTGCCGCTTATGCCCATCTGCTAGCATTGCTCTTGCAGGACGAGCGCTTCTTTAACAACAATGTGGCGAGCCTCGAGGACCACATTGGCGAGTACATTGGCTTCTTGAAGGTTCCACCGTCGACTTCGAGCGAGGAGATACCACCCTGGATCCCTTACATCCTTCTCGTCATCGAGACACTTCTTCGACATGACGAGCGTCCTGTTGCCGCACAGTGGAAAACACCAAAATCCGAGGACGAAGCCGTCTCAGAACCCATCATTCAAGTGCGAACTCTAACTATTGGCGATGAGCAGCGTGCACACGTTTTGGAATTTGTGCTCGAAATGCTTCCTCGCATTGGAAAAGAAGAAACCCTCGCCGTTGCTGCGCTCCGAATTCTGGCCATCTTAACCCGCAACCGACGCCTCGCTAAGGTGGTTGGGGACAAGAAGAACCTGCAACGGCTGTTTCTTATGGCAAAACAACTGTCGGGTTCTGGCTCTGAGAGATTCAAGCAAAGCAAGCTTACTGCCCACATCATGACGGTGCTGCGCCATATTGTCGAAGATGAAGAAATCATCAAACAGATCATGCGTGCTGAGATCAAGATCGGCTTTCCCACTCTGCAAAGAACGCAGCGCGGTCATCCCGATGTTCAGAGTTATTTGCGGCACATGGCACCGATTGCTCTACGTGCTCCAGACCTCTTTGTTGAGGTCACAAACGAGTTACTCCGCTTTACGAGATGGGCATCAACTTCCAATGACACCTCTCGCACCCAAGTGCTTGCATTCAAGGAGGATCCTACTGAAACGAGTACGGACAAGGTTAATGAGAATGCGGAGGATGGGACGGAGAAAGAAATCAAACCGTCCACAGAGCCTGTAGATAAGGAAATGGTGGATGCACCGAAGCCACACGAGAGCAAGAGGCCTGTTGTCGAAAACCCTGATGGCGTCATTCATTTCCTTCTCTGCGAGTTGCTCAATTATCGTGAGGTTGATGACAAGGAAGTACAAGTGGCCGAGAAGGACTCCAAACCCGACGTTGGGTCAAACTCTGAAGACACTTCTTTATCGCCTAATGATATCAATGCAACCGACGCAACCGACGCAACCGACGCAAAGGACAAAAAGCCATCTAAACCCGTTTTCAAGTCCGAGGAGCACCCCATATTTATCTATCGCTGCTTCCTACTGAATTGTCTTGCTGAGCTTTTGCAAAGCTACAACAGAACGAAGATGGAATTCATCAATTTCAAGCGGAATGCTCCCTTGACTACAAGCACGCCAATCAAACCCCGCTCATCAGTTCTTAACTACCTGATCTATGATTTGCTCTGCCAGGGCAACTTGAGCGGAACAGCTGATAGCATCGCCGGAAAGAAGAAAGCCGCAACTTCGGCGCAGACTCAGAAGGTCTTGGTTGCACTCGTCTCCAAGACAAGTGAGAAGGCAATTGACCGCGGAAAAGACAAGTTTGCGTACGACGACGAACCCGACCTCTTGTTCGCGCGCAAATTTGTTCTCGATACTATGCTCAAGGCCTACGAAAGAGCACCATTCTCTGATGACGTATTGGAAACAAGATACTCACGCATGCAGTGCCTGGCCGAGCTCATGAATCACATGGTTGGCGAGAAAGACAAGGACCAGGGAGCGCCTGGACGGGGTGCTGACAATGTGCTGGCCCGGTCACATGCTCAGTTACGACGACTGATGTATGAGAAGGGCTATCTTGAAAAACTGACAGCATCTATCGCTGAGATCAACCTCAACTACCCAGGCGTCAAACGTGCCATCAAGTACATCCTACGCGTGCTACGGGTCCTCACCGAGACGGCTAAAGAGTTGAGTCACTCCAATATCCTCCTGCCTTCAGATTCTCTGTCCGATACGGCAGACGACGATCTCGGTTCCACCTCCTCACTCTCTGACCTCGACGACCGCGAGGAGACCCCTGATCTATATCGTAACTCTGCCCTTGGAATGCTCGAGCCTCGTGGCGAAGACGATGATTCTGACGACGACGAAGAGGATGACGACGACGAGGATATGTACGGGGATGATTATGACGACGAGATGGAATACGGAGATGATGACATCTCAGATGAAGAAAACATTAGTGATGATGACGAAGAACTTGGTGACATGGGTCAAATCGAAGGCCTCCACGGCGAACCAGGCGTCGTTGAAGTTATCATGGATGAAGACGATGACGATGACGATAGTGATGAAGAAATCGACGATGAGGATGAAGCGGGGTCTGCTGATATGGAGGATGTGGAAGATCAGGTCGAAATTGTTGACGAAGACGGAAATCCTCTTGACGATGATGGAAACTCGGATTGGGAGAGCGCCAGCCACGATGATGACGATGAAGACCAGGAGGAGGACGACCTGGAATATGATGGACATGTTCACGAAGAGCATATGCACATGCCAGGAGATCTTCTCGATGGCATGGCTCGTGCCATCATGGGAGAAGGTGACGTTTACGATCCAGATATGATGGATGGCTTGGAAGACCACTATCTCGATGAGGGCCATGATGAGGACGAGGAAGACGAGGATGAGGACGAGATGGAAGATGACGAATATCTTTACGACGATGAATATCCTGTGGATGATCAACCTCAGCCAATGCCAGCTCTCGGCTGGGACGCCATGACAGGCGAGAGTGATGCACGACGGCAAATGTTCATCATGGAAAGCCAGCACCGTCGGCGCCTCATACGAAATGACAATCGTGGTGCTTTCCCGCCAAGCTTCATAGTTGGTAACCGTGAAATGACCGGGGACTTCCGCAACTTCTTTTCACGCAACCACCAGCCCAGGCCTCAAAGCAATGCTGATGATGGCACCAACCCACTTTTGAGACGTGGTGATCAGAACCAGGATAGCCCACAGCGCACTGGACCTCATCATTCTTTTGGCTTGCGAGTTCCTGAGGCTATTTTCGGTCCAGGTGGTCGAAACGCAGACGGACCTATGGGTTTCTTAAGTGAAATAATGGAGTTCTTGCCAATCATGGGACGGAATGGGCAGCATGCGTTCCACCTCCAAATCACCGGCCCAACCGGCAATCGCGATTCTAGAGAACTTGGTGCTATTCGGACCTCTCGCACGGATCAAAGACGTGAGGGACTAAACCAAGACCCATCCCAAGCTGTTTCCTTTGCTATTGATGGTACCATAGAACGCTACCAAGAAGAAGCTAGGATGATCTTCGGTGCCAACACTACAACAGAAGCGGCTAAACTTCTGAACATCGTTACGGCCAAACTCACGCCTGCCGCGATGGAACTCGAGAGGAAATTGAAGGCCGAAGAGGCAGAACAACAAAAGCGCGACGAAGAGGAACGCAAGAAGCGTGAGGAGGAACAGCGTCTAGCGCGCGAGGCAAGGGAAGCTGAAGAAAAGGCGGAGAAGGAGAAGCAAGAGGCCGAGGCGCGCGAGGCTGCCGAACGCGCAGCGTCTGAAGCTGCCGCTGTGAGCCAAGCCGCTCCCGCCCAGGCTGAAGGCGCTGAGAGCGCAATGGAAGGCGTTGAGCCAACTGGGCAAAGAGACGCAGATCATCCTGATCCTGCCACGCAGAGCGACGGTCCCCGTGTTATGACCACCATCAGAGGCGAAGAAGTCGATGTCACCGAACTAGGTATCGATCCTGATTACATCGCAGCTCTGCCCGAGGAGTTCCGCGAGGAGGTCATCGCTCAGGCAATCAGCACCCGCAGATCCGAGGCCCGAGAGGAGACAAATGGCAACTCGACCGAAGCCTTCCAGGAGTTTCTGGATGCCCTTCCCGAAGAGTTGCGCATGGAGATTGCTCAGCAGGAGCGCCAGGAGCAACGTCGCCGTGCCCGCGAAGAGAACAACCGTCGAGCCTCTGCTGGTACTGGCCAAGCCGTTGTTCCAGAAATGGATACTGCTAGTATTCTTCTGACATTCCCCCCCGAGCTTAGACAGCAAGTTTTGATGGATCAAGGGGAAGAACTGATGGATCAGCTTACTCCAGAGATGGCAGCCCAGGCCCGAGCCTTAGCCCAGCAGAATGTCCACCCGGCCGTTGTTGGCCGCAGTCCTCCTGTCGTCAACTCAGCTCGCCAGGCTAGACCGCCAGCACCTCCTGAAGGGGCAAAGGTACAGCGTCGCACGGTTGTTCAGATGCTCGATAAGGCTGGGGTCGCCACGCTGCTACGTCTGATGTTCATTACCCAGCAGGGATCAATTCGGAACCATTTGTTCAACGTCTTCGCTGACGTATGTGAGAACAAGCAGACCCGCCTGGAGGTGATCAGCACTCTGCTCCAGATTTTGCAAGATGGCAGCACAGATATGGGTGCTGTAGAGCGCAGCTTCGGTCAACTATCTCTGAAAGCACGAAGACCCAAGGACAAGGGCCAGGAGTCTGAACAGAAAACCCCCCAGCCTCTCAAGAGAAGTCTGACTGGTCTAGCTGCTGGCAACACTACACAGACAAACTCAGAAACCTCGCCTCTTCTGATTGTTCAGCAGTGTCTAGACCTCTTAGTCGAGCTATCTGCGAAGAACCCTCATATTCAATGGCTCTTCCTAACAGAACACGAAGCTGTCGGCTCCAATCTCAAGCGATCCTTGAGTCGCAAAGGCAAGGGAAAGGACTCGAAGTCACACAAGTACGCTATCAACTCGTTGCTATCGCTTTTAGACCGCGACCTAGTTATGGAGAGCTCTGTGGTCATGACTCACCTGGCCGATCTGCTCAACCGAGTGACGCTGCCACTTCAAAATCTGGAGCGGCGTCGAAAGGAAGCCGAGGATGAACTGAAAGCCATTGATGCCAAGCCGGAAGAGCCTGCTGCAGCAGAACCCCCCACCGGGCAGCCCTCAGACACAGAGCCAGCGGACGCAAGCACTGCTGATGAACCCAGCGCTGCGAAAGAGGAGAGCAAAGAGAATGTCCCTGCCGATGACGCAGCAGAGAGACAAGCGAAGAGAGATTCAGTCCAAAAGAAACTTCGACAGCTGCAGCCGCCTGTGGTTCCTGCCCAGAACTTAACCTTGGCCGTGAGAATATTTGTAGCTCGAGAGTGCAGCTCCAAAACCTTCCAGAACACTATCTCGACAATCAAAAACCTTTCAGCCATTCCAGGAGCCAAGGCGACATTCGGACAGGAGCTCGTTCACCAAGCTAGGCTCTTGAGTGAGAATATCGTGGCTGATCTAGATGACCTTTTGCCCCATATCGAAAAGGCATCTTCAGGCACTGAGATTCAAGGCGTTGCTCTCGCCAAGTTCTCACCAGGGGCATCCGAACAAAACAAGCTTCTTCGCGTTTTGACCGCTTTGGATCACCTCTTTGACACCAAGAAGAAAGCTGACGAAGCCGAGTCCAACAAGAACAAGGACGAGAGACACGATCTAGTCACCTCACTTTACCACAACTCGACATTCTCGGCCATGTGGGATAAGCTGAGCGCTTGTCTTAGTGCTATTCGTCAACGTGAAAATATGCTCAACGTGGCGACCATTTTATTGCCATTGATCGAGTCTCTAATGGTTGTTTGCAAGAACACCACTACCAACGATGACCCCCAGCAGAAGGACATGGTCCTGTCAAGCCCGCCACCCGAGTCTCGTACAGCTAGTCTTTTCTTTAGCTTTACCGAGGACCACCGCCGCATTCTCAATGAGCTTGTTAGGAGCAACCCCAAGCTCATGTCAGGCACCTTCGCCCTGCTTGTCAAGAACCCCAAGGTATTGGAGTTTGACAACAAGCGCAACTACTTCAACCGCAGTGTACACTCACGATCCGGCAACAACCAGAGTCGGTCAAACTACGCTGCCCTACAACTCTCCGTCCGCCGTGAGCATGTTTTCCATGACTCTTTCAAGCACTTGTACTTCAAATCGGGCGACGAGATGAAGTTCGGCAAGCTCAACATCCGATTCCACGGAGAGGAAGGTGTCGATGCCGGCGGTGTCACTCGTGAGTGGTTCCAGGTGCTGTCACGACAAATGTTTGACCCCAACTACGTGCTCTTCACGCCTGTGTCTTCAGATCGTACGACCTTCCACCCGAACAAACTCAGCGGCATCAATGATGAGCATTTGTTATTCTTCAAGTTCATCGGTCGTATCATCGGCAAGGCATTGTACGAAGGTCGCGTTCTTGACTGCTACTTTAGTCGTGCTCTGTACAAGCGAATTCTAGGCAAATCTGTCTCGGTTAAGGATATGGAGTCCTTCGACCCCGACTATTACAAGTCTCTGTGTTGGATGCTGGACAACGACATCACAGACATCATCACCGAGACCTTCTCAGTTGAGGATGATGAGTTTGGCGTTACCAACGTCGTAGACCTCATTCCTAACGGCCGAGAGATCGCAGTCACTGAAGAGAACAAACACGACTATGTTCGTCTGGTGGTTGAGCACAAGCTATTGTCTTCGGTCAAGGAGCAAATGGCTCATTTCCTTCAAGGTAAGCTAATCATGCAAGCTGCTATACATCAATTGCTAACATTCGTAGGCTTCCACGACATCATCCCAGCAGAACTGATCTCCATCTTCAACGAGCAAGAGCTAGAGCTCTTGATTTCCGGTCTGCCTGATATTGACATTGACGACTGGAAGAGCAACACTGAGTACCATAACTACACTCCATCATCGCAGCAGATTCAGTGGTTCTGGCGAGCTCTGAGATCCTTCGATAAGGAAGAACGTGCGAAAATGCTGCAATTTGTTACTGGAACCAGCAAGGTTCCCCTCAACGGCTTCAAGGAGCTTGAGGGTATGAACGGCGTTAACCGGTTCAATATCCATCGCGATTATGGCAACAAAAATCGACTGCCCTCTTCGCACACCTGTTTCAATCGTAAGTGCATCTTTAGAATACTATATAGATCGGATCGCTAACATGGATTAGAACTTGACCTTCCTGAGTACGAGAGCTACGATCATCTGCGCTCTCAAGTTATGAAGGCTATCACGGCAGGAAGCGAATATTTCGGCTTCGCGTAATTTCGTCAACTTATGCATTGCAAGCGTGTTGGAGGATGAAACTAGACGGGGAGAGGAACGAAAACAGACGACGGTAGTTAATTATGTTTTGGGGACTGGTTTCTTATTAGCATTGGTGGCGGAATACTTTAGGATGTTTCTGATCCTGAGCCATCTGGTGTAGCATCGTTGATTTAACGCAGAGTCTGGGAGAAGTGCAGGTCTCCTTTGGCTGCTTGCTTTTACAAGACGAATAGCTTACAGAAGTGGGGTTGGGCATGCATATCACGGCCCTTTATGATTAGAGAAATAATGAATAGTGATTTCATAAGCTGCTGGACTCTCTCCATTACCCGTTACTGTGTAATTGTGGGAAGAACTTTAATTCAAGTAACATGTCTCTATGTTACTACTTTCTGCCGACCAGAGTTCAACAGCCACAAACAGGGGGGTTCACAGGAAGAGTGAGAAAGGGCAATTAAGGTGGCGGACAAGAAATTGAATGATATCAAGATAAAGGAACATGCGCGTGTCTGACTTATGGCACGAGTGCATCAATGCATGTTCTTATTTTTCCCGAAATGCCTCTAATACAGTCGTGATTGGCTCGAACCGAGCCCTATAGAGAATCCCCACTCCCATTGCATGCAAACCACAAGACCAAGGTATGATTCCCCTTTTTTTCATTAAACGCCGGAACCTTACTTGCGCATAGAGCTGGCACGTCGCTTGCGGGCATCGGCCTTGTTGACCTTGGCCTCGGCAATACGCTTGGCCAGGACCTGGGCATACTCGTTCTGGAAATGATTCTGTCAGCAGGGTTGCGAAGAAAATGCGAGTCGGTGGTAACTTACGGCCTCGTCCTTGACCTTCTCGGCCTGTCGTCGCTTGAGAGCGGCACGGTGACGCTTGTGCTGGAGACGCTGGGGGGTGACGAGTCGCTGGATGCGAGGAGCCTTGGTGTAAGGGGACTTACCCTCACCCTTGGGCTGAACCTCTCGTCGAATGACGTACTTGCGGACCTAGTTTCATGAGGATTAGTCTTCTACGTTTCGGTAATAGTATTTAAAGCTCGCTGCCACTTGTCCTGTGCCTTCTTGGCAGAAGGTAGGACAAGAGGTCCTCTCACACTCTACCCAGACTGCCAGCTTTTACACTGCAGCTCCGGGTAGGCGATGAGCGAGTATGGGCGTAGGGAGAGACATACATCGTCATCCTTGGTGAGGCCGAAGAACTTGCGGATCTTGGTGGCACGCTTGGGACCAAGGCGCTTGGGGTGAACGACGTCGGTGAGGCCGGGGATATCAGCATCACCCTGCTTGACAATGCTGAGAGCAAGGACGGAAAGATCCATGGCGACGATGCAGCCACGGACGGACTTTCTCTTGCGCTCACCAGTGCGGCGGGGGCGGTAGCAGGAGTGACCCTCGGAGAGGAGGAGGCGGACACGGGTAGGGTGCATGACACCCTGCTTCATGGGGAAACCCTGCTTGTCGTTTCCACCGGTGATGCGGAAGATGTAGCCCTTGAACTCATCGCCGACGGAGTCACCGGGAACCTCAGCGCCCATCTATCAGACAAACAGTTAGCATCGTTGGTCGAAGGCGATCGGAGTGGTTCGACGGGAAGGTCGTGGATGGAGGGTTCGACGTACGCGCTTGTCCATGAAGACACGGACCTTGCGCTCATCCTCAATGTCGATGAGCTTCTGGCTGCCATTGGCAGGGTAGCTGATGTTCAACTGTTGAAAAGATTGTCAGCCAAATGTTTACTTTGGTGATGTGAAATTCGACCGAGCCGGATAGGAGCACGAGGAGACAAGACGGCGACGAAACAATTCCGTTCCAAATAGCAGGTTGACTCTCCTCGTAGACTCGCATCGGTTGATCGTATTCAGTGTCGTCGTACCTTCATATTGCCAGTTGTGATGGTGGTGCAAGTTTACTTGACCTGGCCTGCTGCGAAGTTAGTAGAGGATGATGAGGTTGTAAATTTCACAGCGAATTCGAGAAAATGGGAAAGTGCGCCTCGCTAGGGCTCCCCACGGCTGCTGTATTGAAATTCGTCAGCCAATCAGCACACTTTTTTGACTCGTCGGGTGAAAGAATTGCCTTTCTCCGTTTCCCCGCCCCGCTTGGGGTTACAGAGACCTCAAATCATTGAACTCCACACTGTGTCGAAAAGTCGCATCTTTGACAAGCTCGCACGTATCGCTGGATTCGGTACGTACCCGCCCAATACTTCTGGAACCCGTGGAGTAAGCTCCATGATATCTGAGATGACTGTCATGAGTGTTCATTCATTTCATAAGTTGTTACAGGCGTTCCTTTAAAATCAACAAATAAATCCCGCTTGCCTAGTAACACCTATATAACTCTCTACGCCAGCCACAATGTCTTCAGCCAAGCTATATCCTCCCAGCAAAGAGTCTACAACATCCAGTCCATTACCACAACTCTTACAAACACCTTCAGGCCTAGCACTTCTGGAGCTTCAAGGGACACTCAACGTACCCGAAGATTCGAATGGCGAGGCTCTAGGTGATGTTGACGTTGGAAGACTCGACTTCCCAGACTACACCCCAGGTGCCGAGGGTTCAGCATGGATGAAGCAGGTCCATCTCTACGTTGGTCAACATCAACGTCTGACTGGTGAAGTCAAGAAGCTGCCCAAAGCAATGGCTGTGATACGAAAAAGGGAGAACAAGAAAATCATTGGTTCTGGCGGAGAGTCAGAAGAGCAGGGAGAGAACTTTGAGGTGGTTGAGATTGTCAAGTACAAGATCATGTTCTCCAACCGACCCGAACCTGTTGGAACCGCCAATGCACCATGAACGTTATCAGCCTTCTCAAAATTTACTCAATTCATATACCTGCATCATATGGGTCTGAAATGCTGTGAGATCTTTGCAACACAGACGATCATCAGGTTGGTGTAGCTTTATAGCGAGCCATATAAAACCTGAGAACTCGATTGATGGAATCCTAATTAGGTCTCCAATGCGGCAGCTCTACAACGGATACATGACATCAACATTTGTCGATCCGAAGATACGGCATTCTTTGGACAGAACAATATACCGTGGTCTCATATTTATGCACTTGGAACAGTCCAGCTTGCTTTGACACCAACCATATGAGTCGTTTTCAGGGATGAGCAAGGTTCATCAACACGATGTGCCCCAAGAGCTATCGTCTTCTTCTTATAATAAGCCTGAACATATATTGATACAATAATAAACCCCTCGAATAATCAAATTGGATAATCGTTTCTCGTTTCTTTTATTGGTGATATCTATGATGCAACCTGCAAAGGCCTCGTCCTGCCCAGTCCATCCTTTCCATAATAATCCATGGGATACACACCATCTCCCCAATCCTTCTTCTCTCCCAGGGCTACCAGCGCCTCGTAAGGTGTCAGTAACGGTCTTGGGAAAGCGTATCCCCAATCGATACTCAAACGTGGACAAGCCACCTGTACCCAACACTCGACATCCGACATGAGCGCAAGCTTGCCTGGGAAGATCTCACTCAGCAAAAGGTGCACTATGGGGATGCCCCGAGCCTTGAGCTCCTTCTCGATGAGACCCAGTGTATGTGGGTTGCCCTGACGTCCCAGGGCACCAAGAATCAAGCCCCATTTGCGCGCGCTGCGAGCGCTGTGGATGGCAGTTCGCCGAAGAGACTGCATTTCCTCGTGACCGTAGGTTTCACGTGTCAGTTTGCGAGAGTAGGGATCGTATCGGTATGCTGGGATAGTAGGGTTGTGAATCATGATACTCTCAAGGTGGAAGCGGCCATCACCAAGGTACAGGATCAGATCGATCTTGTCATCTTCCGTAAGACGAGGGGATGTGCAGCCCAGAATCTCACCCTTGCTCAGAGGCGCAATCTGCGGAACAAGCACACGGAAACCGCCTCGCTCGAGACTGCTCTTGACGCCATGAATAGTGGCGTTGAACTGGATGGTTCCGACAACAGCAATGGTCTTGCCACTGGCAAAGTTGCGCTCCAAAGATGCTAAAAGATGTGTCGCATCGATGCTGATATCGACAAAAACGTAGAGTGTCTTGATAGTAGTCACATCGACAGGAATGAGACAGCTGTGAGCATAGTGCACCAGCAAGTCGCAGCCAAGAGCCCTCGCGGTGTAGTCATCGATACAGCATGCACCGTAAGTCACATCTCCCATAATCAGAGTCTCGATACCCGGGCAGAACTGGGTTAAGATGTCGGAGATGGTAGTAGCAAAAAGAAGGAGACCTTCGGGCATCTGGAGCGCAACTCTCTTGGAGCCTGAAGTCTGGATGCGATGAATTGTCTTTGGAATCTCAAAGTTGTAGTTGGCTGGTAGCAGAGAAATAGCAGCCTTCAGATCAGGGTTTTCGAGAATCTCCTTGGGAACTTGATTCAACAGCCTGGGCGCTCTTCGAGGTTTGGCAGCTATACAGCATGAGCACATCTTCACTTCTGACTTGAGACATCATCATTTTCACGTACTTGCGACAGCACCACTCTCGCCTGTGGCCCCCGATGATCCATTCTTTGCAGCAACTTCAGTGGCGGCTCTTCTTCCTACGAATCTCTTCTTGGGTTGCTTCAGCGGCGTGGCCCCATTCTGAGTTTGTGCTGCTAACTCTGTCTCATTTTCAATGGCGGGGGATGGGCTGGCCTGAGCGAGCTGGGCCTCTTCGATATCGGCTGCTGTGCCAAGATCGGTCTGTCGTCTGTCTTCCTCCATATTGGATCGGCAGAAATTGTTCTCAAGACAAAACTTAATTCTATCTTGACTGTTTTTTCCCGTAGCACGTTTGTCCAGTAGGTAATTAATTACTAACCTTTCAAAAAGTTGGGCGGCAATGTGCGTAGATTGAATTTTCAACACTGTAGTTCCACTTTTAGACATAATTGACTCTATCATTGGCCCATCACTGTTTAGAGAAGCCATGACAGCCAAAAGCAACCACTCATCATGATACCTCACTCATTCGCTTCTACTGCTCATCATGATAAATAGACAACGTCAGGTAGAGGGTTGGTTGAATTGCATTAGCTCGCCTCCCTATCTTTACCCACATGCCTACTCTTTCTCTAGTCTACAGCCTCCATTCAAAGACAGCATGAAAACAATCCACTTAAAAACAAGTTGCTCTGTCTGCTCTTCCCTCTTGCGCGCGCTCATTATACTATCTATCAAAATGCTGACAAGTCGTCCCCTCATGCGTCAATCAGGTTCTCTTCTGTCTGCTGCTGGCCGCGGGCCTCAGTGTCTGCTCGGGCCTTGCCCTTGGACTTGGACTCCTTGGCGGCTCGCTGGTAGAACTCGTTGAGGACCTTGGCGGGGATACGGTTGAGAAGCTCCTTGGGGTAGATACGAAGCAGGCTCCATGCAAGGTCGAGAGACTCGTAAATGGATCGAGACTCGTACTGGCCCTGGCTAATGAACTGGCGTTCGAACTTCTCCAGGAACTCGAGAGACAACTTGTCTTCGGCAGACAAAGCCTCCTCACCGACGACAGCCTTCATGGCTGCGGCATCACGACCAATAGCGTACTTGGCGTACAGCTGGTTGGAAACATCACCGTGGTCCTTTCGGGTCATGCCCTCACCAATAGCAGACTTCATCAGACGAGACAGCGAAGGTAGCACGTTGATGGGTGGGTAGATA
This sequence comes from Fusarium pseudograminearum CS3096, assembly GCF_000303195.2. Lineage (NCBI taxonomy): Eukaryota > Fungi > Ascomycota > Sordariomycetes > Hypocreales > Nectriaceae > Fusarium > Fusarium pseudograminearum. The sequence continues at coordinate 1,921,286 of NC_031951.1, forward strand.
CCACGGTTGTCGAGAGCTCGGTCAATGAAGACCTGACCCTCGGTAATGTAACCTGTCAAATCGGGAATAGGGTGGGTGATATCGTCGTTGGGCATGGTCAGAATGGGGATCTGAGTGATGGAACCGTTTCGACCCGCGACACGACCGGCTCGTTCGTAGATGGTGGACAAATCAGTGTACATGTAACCGGGGTAACCACGTCGACCAGGGACTTCTTCTCGAGCGGCTGAAACTTCTCGAAGAGCATCACAATAAGCGGAAAGATCAGTAAGAATGACCAGAACGTGCTTCTCGAGCTGGTAAGCGTAGTATTCGGCAGTGGTAAGAGCGAGACGAGGAGTAATAATACGCTCGATACTAAAGAGGATGTCAGTTTTTCAAGGCAGAAAGCGGATAGACCCGTTACTTACGTAGGATCGTTGGCAAGGTTGAGGAAGAGAGTAGTGCGCTCCAGACTGCCGTTCTCCTCGAAATCGCGAGTGAAGAATCGGGCGGTTTCCAAGTTAACACCCATAGCACCGAAGACGATGGAGAAGTTCTCCTCGTGTCCGTCATGAACACCCTTGTTGGTGATGCCCTGCTTCTGGACGAGACCAGCCTGTCGACAAATCTGGGCGGCGATTTCGTTGTGAGGCAGACCGGAGGCAGAGAAAATGGGAATCTTCTGTCCTCGGGCAATCGAGTTCATGGTGTCGATGGCAGAAATACCGGTCGAGATCATTTCCTCGGGGTATTCCTGGAGTCATTGTTAGATTGGGTTATGGGATCGTTAAGTAGAAGCCTTACTCGAGAGTAGGGGTTGATGGGAGAACCGTTGATGTCGAGGTAGTCCTCGGCCAACACCTTGGGACCCTTATCAATAGCACGACCGGATCCATCAAAGATACGACCAAGCATGTCCTCGGACACACCAATCTTCAAGCTCTCGCCGGTGAACTTGACTTTGGTCTGTGATTGTCTTAGCTCCATGTCCGTCAATACAGCTCGCGATACCGCCTACCTTCTTGACATCAATACCGGAAGTACCCTCGAAGACCTATACAAATCGTCAACCTCCATATCACTTCGCATCGCAATCATTCAAAGTACCTGAACGACAGCTCGGTCACCTGTATTTCCATGTCAGCATATCCCGCGTCATTACTTGTACTAGGCTAGTAGCTGTACTAACCTCGAGCTTCCAGGACTTGACCTGAGCGCTCAGTTCCATCGGGAAGAGTGAGCGTCACAATCTCATTGTATCGCGGGAATTTCACCTGGTATTGTCAGCTCAAACTGGCCGAGCCGACTCGAGTTTGGGGAAATGACGACGTACGTTGTCCAGGATGACGAGGGGACCGTTGACTCCGCCGACGGTGTTGTATCGAATTCTGGGGACGACCGAGTACGAGGACGACTCGCGAGGATCCGCCATGATGGGCGAAATATCGGTAAATAGGCGGGAAAGGGTGAGGCGAAATGGGCGAAGGAGGACACGATACAGGAGCCGATCGCGAAGCTTGGATGGAGTTGGGAAATGGCCCAAGAGGTTGGAGGAGGTTGAGCTTGCTTGCTTCACCAGAGTGGGGACTCTCTCTACCTTAGTCTAGCTGCGCCAACCCAGGCGACGCACGGCCGATAAACTCACCTCCACATACAAGCATCGGTGACATCACATGACATACGAGTTTCATTTGACCTTGGACTGAAGATATCGAGTTGTTAGCAACGACAATATGGGTTTCTTATATATATATGTATATCAACTACTTGCAAGCTTAAAGTGTCTCTAAATACTTTCTCAAAACGCTAGGCCCCAAGTATACAGTCATCAAGCTCGCTAGTTGCCTTGGGTTTTAGCCTTGATAGCTTCCCTAGCTGCGTTTTCTATAGCTCGGGTTCGAGCTCCCAGAACTGCCTTGCCGACTGTGCTTCCATTCTCCTTGCCAAGCTCCCTTGTGATCCATGCTCCAATATCAGACATGGCATCTAGGTTGATACCTGTATCCATACCTAGAGTCTCCATGAAATAAACCATGTTCTCTGTTGAGACGTTGCCAGTCGCACCAGGACTGTAAGGGCAGCCACCCAGACCACCAACGCTGCTATCAAACGTTCGAATCCCGTGCTCCAGAGAAACAGCAGTGTTCACTAGAGCTTGGCCGTAGGTGTCGTGGAAGTGCATGGCAATATCCTCAGTTCGGATGCCTGCCGCTGACATGCACTGAAGAAGAGCTGCGGTTCGTGGGGCTGTACCCATGCCTGTAGTGTCACCAAGAGAGATCTCATCAGCTCCCGCCTCCAGAAGATCCGTAGCAATCTCTGCTACCTGGTGAGGGTCGACATCAAATCCTTCAAAAGGGCATCCCAGGACCACAGAGATGTAGGCTCGAACACGGAGACCCATACCCTTAGAATCTCGAATCACCTCCTTGAAACGCTCTAGCGAAGTCTTGATATCGCAATTGAGATTCTTCCGTGTGAAGCTCTCGGTGGCAGCAGCAAACACTGCAACCTCGATGTTTGGCTTCTTCGCCTCATCCTCTGTAGCTGCTGGCTCCAGTTGCGTTGCAAACCTGCCGGTGTTGGCAGCGAGAATGTCCGCGGCAGACTTGAAGCCTTTATTGTTGGGGGCAAGGAAAGAGTATGAGATCGGACCAGGAGAGGAAACCTTTCCGTTGAGGATATGCTGAAGGATCTCGCTAGAATTGCTCATCTGCGGTGAGACAGTTGTCAGTACATCGTGACATCAATGCTGCAATAGCTAAACCTACCTGAGGAACCCACTTCGGAGCAACAAAAGAACCGGCTTCGATAGTAGAGACGCCTGTTCGAGCTAACCGCTCGATAAGCTCAATCTTTGTTTCCAGAGGAATTGACATCTTCTCGTTTTGCAGTCCATCTCGAGGGCCGACCTCCACCAGCTTAACACGGTTATCCTGGGAGATGCCACTGCTGGCTGTCGCAAAGCCTCTATGCCAACGGATCTGTTGTGAGCGCCGGCATGCTCTGCACACGCTGGATCGCAAGAGACTCATGGTTCTATTTTTCGTTGTTTTTGATGTCACGTTCGTGGAATTCGATCGACAGACGGTTCAAGAGGATAAAATGCCGTGTTTGCTGGAGGTCTAAGTAATGGATGCCGATTCGCATACTGTCGGCCCCAACCCCAATGTGGACCGAGCTTCGGGGCTCGGTACATGCGGCTCACAGTACGGGCATCTAACAACGGACTAGCAAAACAATTACAGAAACGGCTCGAAACCCGTATTGTTCCCCGCGTCCCGCAAGTTTAATTCACATCTGGTAACAAGCAGACAATGGGATTGAGGTGTAAGAGGTATCTGTGCGTTATTACAACTACAATACTAGCAACTACAGTACAGGACTGCCTCACGCAATGCCTCCGACTCGGACAATTTTGTTATAAAAGACACCGGAACCCTTGTACAGATCTTGTCTTTTGGCATTAAAACTCGTTTTGGCTTAACCTTTGCGAAAATAAGAAAATACACCTCTGTCGGTAGCAGGCTAAAACTGGTTCAAAGATAGCAATCCAGTCATCGCATCCGTCACCGCTTAGTACTCAGCCTCCAACTCCTCATCACCCATGGAGTCGGTGGCAACCTCCTCATAATCGCGCTCAAGGGCAGCGAGATCCTCACGAGCCTCGGAGAACTCACCCTCCTCCATACCCTCACCAACGTACCAGTGGACGAAGGCACGCTTGCTGTGCATAAGATCGAACTTGAGGGAGAGGGAAGACCAGGCCTCGGCAATGGCGGTGGTGTTGGAGAGCATGCAGCTATAATGTGTTAAAACTCATATTGTCATTCAGAAGGTACGGAGTGGACTTACACAGCGCGGCTGACCTTGGCGAGGTCGCCGTTGGGCACGTTCTCGGGAGCCTGGTAGCAGATACCAAGCTTGAAACCAGTAGGGCACCAGTCGACGAACTGGATGGTTCGCTTGGTCTTAAGGGTGGCAACGGCGGCGTGGGCGTCGTTGGGGACGACATCACCACGGTACAACAGGCAAGTGGCCATGTACTTGCCGTGACGGGGGTCACACTTGACCATCTGGTTGTTAGGCTCGAAGCAAGACATGGTCATCTCCTGGACAGAGTTGGCCTCGTGAGCGGCCTTGGCGGCCGAGATAACAGGAGAGTAAGCGACGAGAGGGAAGTGGATTCGGGGGTAAGGGACCAAGTTGGTCTGGAACTCGTTCAAGTCGACGTTGAGGGAACCGTCGAATCGGAGGGAAGCAGTAATGGAAGAGACGACTATGCGTTATTAGCCAGCTGCCTTAGATATCAGTATAAACAAAACCTACCCTGAGCAATAAGACGGTTCAGGTTCTCGTAGTTGGGTCGCTCGAGACCGAGGTTTCGGCGGCAGATGTCGTAGATGGCCTCGTTGTCGACCATGAAGGAGCAGTCGGAGTGCTCGAGAGTGGTGTGTGTGGTGAGGATAGAGTTGTAGGGCTCGACGACTGAGGTGGCGGTCTGAGGAGCAGGGTAAACACAGAACTCCAGCTTGCTCTTCTTGCCGTAGTCGACGGACAGGCGCTCCATGAGAAGGGCACCGAAACCAGATCCAGTACCACCACCGAAAGAGTGGAAAACTAGGAAACCCTGGAGGCCAGCACAGTTGTCGGCAACCCGGCGGATCTTGTCGAGGACACCATCGATGAGCTCCTTGCCGACGGTGTAGTGACCACGAGCATAGTTGTTGGAAGCATCCTCCTTGCCGGTGATCATCATCTCGGGGTGGAAGAGGTTGCGGTAAGGACCAGTGCGGACCTCATCGACGACATTGGGCTCCAAATCGCAGTAGATGGCTCGGGGAACATGCTTTCCGTTGCCTAGAGAAGGGTGTCAGAAGGAAGGGTTTTGGGCAAGAGCTATATTCCTACCAGTCTCTGAGAAGAATGTGCTAAATCCCTGGTCGGGGTCCTGCGCCTTGCGCTCCTCAGTGAGGTAACCATCAGGCTAGAGGCAGTTAGTATATGAGCGATGTTGTGTTTGTTGACAAATCGAGGGGTAGTTGTTTACCTGGATACCGTGCTCGAGACAGTAAAGCTAGGAAAATAGTCAGTAAATAGGAAAATAAACAATTAAGGTTGCAGGAAACTCACCTCCCAGCAGGAGTTGGCGATCTGGCAACCAGCCTGTCCGACTATAAGAGCTCAGTTAGCACGACAGTGGTTCATGGCGGAAAAGGAGATGCGGTGAAAGGCCAGAGTAGACAAAGGGAGCGAGCAATAGCTTACCGTTGATGCTAATGACCTCACGCATGTTTGCAGATGTTGTTGATTTACAAGTATGGAGATGGAGGAAGTATGCAAGAGCAAAGAAGAGGGACCACAGAGAAAAAGGACGACAAAAAAGATCAGGCCAGGCAAGGCTTTTACAACAATGACTTGGCTGAGGAGGAGGAAGAGAAAGCAAAGTAAAGTAAAGCGGAGTGGGACGAGAGGGCGAATGTTTAGTTTGGTGATAAGTTAGCGGTGGTGGGGGAAATTTGGCAGACAGGGGAGTCTCTGCTGGGCAGGGATTGGATTGGACTGTCTGTGGATTTGTTGATTTCGAGGCGTGCCTGGGCTGGAAAGGGGCAAGCGCGTTCTGCAACGCCCTGCTGGCGCTTTTCGCTGCCGACGCCTGTTGGCCGGCTGCCAGGGCTTCAGGGGTCACCAAAGGGACCTACGGGGACCCTCTGGAGCTTTACTGGCCCCGAAGCGCCTTCCATTGGACTGAACATCATCTACCGCTCCGTTGTTTCCATCTTGTCCGTTGTTCTTGCGCTTCACCGCTCGAGCAAAAAATTGATAACGGCTTAACAATTCCACGGCAGGTTATTCTGTCCAGTCCATACAGCGTTACCGGGTTATGTATGCACTCCGTACAGTAATATACAGTTGCCTAATGCTCGAATCCAACGAACCGGATCCCTAGGCAGGCGTTTGTCCTCCCGTCCAGCACCGAGATATTGGTGTCTCTCTTTAGACGACGATCCATGGGTCCATATTTGACGACGTCTCATCTCTCCTCAGACTTTCATTTCGCCTCTGTTATGAGCTGCAAGCCCCATTGGAAGTCGGGTCTCTGAGCCGCCTTCCAAGGATAAAGTATTAGGAACATCAGATTATTTCTTGGCTACAGACAGGTCTCCCTACACTTACTTTCTCTTTTCACTTCGGAAATATGAACAGCTACATTTTAACAACCGACCCCTGTTCTAGGTTCCAGTCGGTTGTTTATATCCCTGCTGTTATGAGTACGTACCCGGATCCATAGCTTCCATTCCCCATCACCATTCGCCTCCTGGTCTGTTCAAGACATGCACAGATACAGTAAGGGTTCTTGAGCTCGAAAGCATGTTCATGTTCATGTTCAAGCTGATTTGGTCTTATGATCCTCCTAATGTGTCTCGTCATCACCTTGAGCTCGGTCGATGGTCTCCATTGTGGCAAGCTATATGTTGGAATTACAAAAGGCCTCAAGGGGTCCAAGCTTCACCGGCTCATCGTGCGCACGATCACAAATTATCGATTGACAGCCAGGTCCTCGAACTTTCAGCTCAACCCCTAAACCCTGAAAGATTTGACCTCGTATTGTTGGATAAATACCGACAGTGCCAGGGTATGCAAACGACTGTTCAACTTGAACTTATATCACAAAAGGGTTCCCATGATCTGGGGTTAATCTACTCTGTACTCCGTGGAGAGTCAATGACAACCAAGCCTAGCTCACTGTCCATGTGTTTTGGGATCTCGGTTGTCTAATATGTGGTATCAGAAAACTGACCTTTAAATTTGAGACTTCAGGAAGGAAGGAATCCAAGATGGACTAGACTGAATCTGTGATTTCGTCTCTTGTGTAGTTAATGAGTATGCTTTTAAATGTCTTGAGGAATGACTTTACAATAACCACAATCCATAACCATTGAGAGCAGTTCAGTTCGCCTTTAAGTTAGGAGTGGACCACACCGTTCGTACTCTGTAGACAATCAAGAAACATTGTTTACTAGGATCCTTGCCCAAACTAATATGTCGTTGCAAGGACAATGCTCGGCATAACTTAACCTACATCTAAGGGCCGAGTCTAACAGAACTCATCTTACTCTTGGAGTCATTGGGTCTCAAGAGACTACAGATATGTGATGACCCTTGCAGTGATTTTCTTCCTGTATCTACAGCGTAGAACACGTTAAGAGCCAGGTTGTAGAAACGAAGGTGTGCTGTTGTTGGTAGCGGGGCATTTGGGAGATGTAGCCAGTACACGTGACGCTATTGACAACATGCCTCTCTCATCTCAAACACATCACAAGGATAACAAGGGAAGATTGATTCTACCTGACCAATCATCACTATGTTCTTACTATCAAACAATCAAATCGCATACTTGCTTGTCCTGGCATCAGTACTTACTTCAGTTCTCGCCAACGTTGAGAAGGTCATATTTACAGCACCCGCAGTATTCCCCATTCCTCAGCAGAAGCCCTCGCTAGCCGACCTCAGACTGCCGGTCCTCACACCATATGCCTCTGAGATCAGGACCAACTTGAGCCGCGTGTTTCCCTCCAAAGCAAAGGATTATGCTTCGGGTTCTGCGACATGGGTGCTTCTGGATAACTTAAACCCCGAGCAGCGATATGAGTTTCGAGTCTGCTGGGCTGCGATTGTAAGTCCATATATGGGACCAATTCAACGTATAAATATGCTAAGTGATGTTTGTATAGCAACCTACAGGCTTCGTTCTGAATGTATTCGAGCTAGACACCGTATGGGAGACCCCAGAACTGATTCAGTCACTGGCAGGCTATGCCTTCTCACGCCAAGACGACGGGACTGAACTACACGAAGAGTTGCCACAGCCCGGAGAGAGGGAGCGTAAAGCCTCGCTTCTTCTGCTGCAAATCAAAGCTTCTGCAGACTACTTCACTGATGATGAAGCTCTCATGAAAGATCCTCCAGCTGTGCTTGTGGATCTTATCCTCGACCCCTATCTATTTAACATCGTCCCTCGCTCTTTGGTCCCAACCGCTGGGTACATTGTTGTCCTCGCTGTAGTGTCCTGGTTCATTGCCAGATCTGTAGCCTCCAGGTTACAAGCGATTGCCATTACAGCCGATAGTTCAGACAAGAAAAAGAAATGATGAAAAGGGCATTGATGTCCTCGGGCTCAGTAGTTGTGATGCTGTCTACAAAAAAGGGGGACTGGTAAAATGCATTCTACTATCTACGTTAATCATATTCCTCATAACTCTTCTGCCCGTCACGTCATTCTCGGCCCTCTGCAGGCCTTGATGTCTATACTCAATTCGATGTATCCTTGTTGATAAACACTGCCATATCGAACATGCAGTCGTTAAATGCATATATGTGGTGAAAGAAACGGCTCTAAAAGGCCGGTTTGATGAGCTCTCGCGATCTCAAATCAAAAACGACCAGATTTTCTTCACTACAGGGCTAAAAATAGGGGTTTGTGGTTTCTCCGTACAGCTTCGCGCCAGTCCCTCAGTAAGGTCCTCCATATTGTTGTTGAGGATGGCTTCCATGAGGAACAGGAGGAGCGCCGCTGCTTTGGTGAGATTGATGACCGTAAGAGGGCTGCTGGTTCCCATGACCTCCGCCGTAGGAAGGGCTATATCCTCCAGGAGGTCCTCCAGGTGGGGGAGGAGGATAATGCTGGGAACCACCAGTTGGGGGCGCACTGTAGCCTTGGGACTGCTGGGCATGTTGATCAGGTGCACCGCCGAATTGGCCTCCGTGGGCTTTAGTGTCAGGATAACCATGACCTGATGGTTGGTGAGGTGGTTGCTGTCCAGGAGGAGGAGGGAAATACTGTTGTCCATGCTGTCCTTGTTGCCCATGTTGTCCTTGCTGGGGAGGACCTCCTGGAGGGGGAGGAGGGAACGAGTTGTTGTGAGACAGGTGCGGGCTTCCTCCGAACGAGTTTCCGCCATACTGCTGATGCGAACCCGGCTGCTGTTGATGGCCTCCGTAGGGGGAACTGGGGCCGTGCTGTTGCTGATGCGAGCCGTATTGCGACTGGGTTGGGCTAGAATGCTGCTGGTTACCATACTGTTGGCCGCCAGCAGGTTGTTGCTGGTGCACGTTGTAGGACTGGTGGGAGCCTTGTTGCTGGTGCGATCCGTAAGACTGACTCTGTCCGGATTGAGAGCCATGCTGCTGGTGATGGCTTGGCGAAGGCGTGCTATAAGAATGCGCTCCAGTAGCAGCGGGTGCTGATGGAGCCGAGGGAGCCGAGCCTGATGGGTTGTAAGTGGGAGCTTGGCCAGAGTATGTTCCTCCACCCTGCTGCTGCTGTTGCTGTCCAGAGTTATAGCCAAAGTTGGAGCTTTGTCCCTATCGCATCATTAGTCTTGCGCAGGACATCCAGCTCCGCCAACGTGAACCTACACTGCTGCCGTGCTTTCCTCCAAACATGGTTGCTACGCCACCTATAATTTGACCAGCGATACCACCGCTACCTCCTCCTCCTCCCTGCTGCTGCTGCTGCTGCTGTTGCTGGTGCGAATTCTGGCCGGAACTGTTATGGTAGTTCTGAGGGGCGGGGGGCTTCTCTTGGGAAGCCGAGTGCATGAAGCTCTGGGCTAGTTGGCCAACAAGTTTGCCTGCACCCGAAGGCTTGTTCCCTCCACTACTACCGCCGCCGCTACCACTACCACCATGACTGCCGCCGAGAAATTGGTTTGCAAGACCGCCGAGGCTGCCCAATGGGCTGGAGCTACTGCCTCCGCCACCACTACCACCAGAAGTCTTCTTTCCACCAAGCAAAGCGTTCATAGCCATGCTCTGTCCACACATGTTAGTGAGTCGCAACAGGACAAGGCCAGTGACAGTGACTTACTCCGAGTCCTCGATCCCCAGAGGGCCCATCTACACCGCGAGACCCATCGGGCATGATTGGTTCCATGGTACCGTCCGCATGGCGCACAGTCTGCGATCCATCAGGATGCGTGATAAGTTCAGGCGGCTTGGGAGTCCCGTAAGGATTTTCACTAGGAGGGGCAGGAGTGTTGCCCGTCTTAGCGGGCTCAGTAGGGACATCCCACTGGGAAACACCAGTCGACAGCTGGACATAGTAGTATTTCTTGCTCGTACCATCCCACTGAGCAATCCAGCCTGCGGGCAGCGGGGGAGGAGCAAACGTAGGACCTTCGGCCTGGGGAGAGGCAGGGCCAGTCATGGTCAAGGTCGAGGTTGAGATAGAAGTGTTGTATATGGCGGTCGAGGCGGGGTCAGAGATAGGCGAAGAGGAGAATATTGTCGCGTGGTGAGGATGAAGGAATTGTCGTAGACGGAAACTCCGTCACTGAGCGAAAAGCGCTGCAGTCATGAAGAGTGTGAAATAGAAACAAGACAAAAACGAAGTGAGGCCTGGACGAGTGTCGCCTCTGGGTGGTGGAGGTTAATATGGGAAGGCTTGGCTTAGTCTAGGTTGGTTGACTCGACTGCACTGGGCTGAACTGGGACCGGAACGGACTGGGCTAAGCCTGGGAAGAGGAGGGGCCCCAAAGTTGCCCTTTCGCTTTCGCCGCCTGAAGAGGGTTGGTGGAAGATGGGGGAGAGCATCAGCAAGGCAAAAGCCCACTTTGGGTAGGTTGGGTTATGCTTGATATAGTGGGCGGTCAAATCAGGCCTCTTCAGTGAGTTACAAAGTGTAGTTAGACCACTTCACAAGCGAACAAGACAAGCAGGTGCGCGTGTGGACCAATAAACAAGCTGGTAAAAGGCAAACCAAGACAAATAGTCGTACTTGGATATGCGACTATGTTTTGCTTTGAACATTCTGTCTTTATCACTTCGCCAATCAATGTACACTAGGATTTCTAAGTATCTCTTTAAGACCGATAAGTGCTCATTTTAGTGCCCTTTTAGCGAGCAAGGGCTAGAGCCTATTAGAGAAGTCAGTCTATACTATAAGAATAGATACTTTAATTTATTAATATTATATATTATAAAAGAAGTCCTAGTATTTCTATAAGGTATATAAAGGTATATTATAATCTATATAAATCTTTATTATATACCTAAAGCGCTTTCCTTTTAATTATAAGGCTATTTTAATAAGGGCTTTATAGCTATAATAATAGCTTCTCTTATAGTTATTATAAATATTTTACCTATAATATAGTTAATAAGTAAGTAGACTAAATAAGCAAGTAGATTAAAAATCCCTTACCTTATATCTTTACTATTTAATTAGATAATTCTTAATAACTTAATATATTATAGTCTTTAAATAAAGCTAGAATCCTTTTTACCTTTTAAGCCCTTTAAAATAACTTTAATTTTAATCTTTAGTAAAATATAAATATATATTAAGTCCTATACTGTTATAGTATTATTATTTTTTTTTACTATTAAACTTATATCTCTTAATAAATTAAATAAGTAATTCATTTATATATTAAGTCCCTTATAGCACTTTATATTACTACTATAATAGTATTTAATTATAATATAATACTATTTAAAAGTTATAAAAACTATTTAATTTAAAAAAGTAAATAATAATTTAATTTATTATTAATTTAAATTTATAAGGATTTTTTTTATAATAGTATTTTATAGAAAAAATAGCTAATTTTTTACTTATTAATTATAATATATTACCTATTAATAAGTAATAAGCTTATAATTTTATTAAATAATAATTAAAGCTAAAAATATATATCTTTTAAAGATATAATTACTAAAAAGTTAAATATAAAGATTTAATTATTATTTAAAGTTAATTTTAACTTATTAAAAATATAATTATAAAATATAATATTTAATTAAGTAATATTTAAAACTTTAATAAGATTAGCTTTATAATAGGCTTAATATAATTTAAGATAGTTATTATAAGCTTAAAAAGGTAAAAAAAGCTAAAATTAATATAATTAGGAAATTATAAATAGATTATTATAATTTTAATAATAAATACTAAAGGTTAATTAATCTTACTATTTATTATTAATTTAAGTTAATATTATCTTATAAATTAATATTAAAAAAATAACCTTTTTAATAATTAAATTATTATAATAAGTTAAAATAAATAAATAAATAATAAGTTAAATCTTAAGTAATTAAAATACTTTAATTAATTAATAATTAAATAATTAGTTAATTTTTATTATTTTTTAATCTTTAATAGTTATAAAAGTTATTATTTTATTAACTTTAAGAGATATTATTAAAATTATAAGATTATTATATTTTATATACCTATTTATATATTTTATTTACTTTAGCCTTTTAATATTAAGTATTTTTTAATATTAAAAAATACTTATAGTTAAAAAATAAAGTATTTAATTAAATACTTTATAATTTATATTTTTAAAATTAAATTCTTTTTAGCTTTTTATATTACTTTTTAAATTATTTTTATAAAAAGTAATATTTAAAGAGCTTTTAAAGGAGTTAAGCTTTATCCTTTTAACTTAAAAACTATTATCTTAAAGCTTAATATATAGCTATAGACTTTAATACCTCTTAAGGAGATAAGCTAACTATTTAGCCTATAGGTTTTAAAGACCTTAAAGATAATAAAAAAGGCTTAATTTTAATTTAAATACTTAATTAAATAAATTATTATATATAAAAATAGCTCTTTAAAGTTAATAATTAAAGCTATTTAATTAAATATTAAAGTAATATTAATAATTATATATAAGGTTATCTTATTAAAAGATTAAATTTAAAATCTTAAAGAGGTAAATAGTATATTAAGTTAATATTAAAAGGTAAAAAAGATAAAACTATAAAAAAGAAAAATAATAATAATATAAGAAGTATTATAAGTAATTAATTAGATAGATATTAATATATAGGTAATAGTTAAATTATTAAAAAGTAGTAATTAAAGAAAATTAATTAGATTAAGTATTTAATATTATAATATATATAGTAAGACTAAATATAATATAAAAACCTATTAAGAGGCTTTAGAGGTATTTAGGGAAAAGTATAATAAGTAGTTTTAATTAATTAAATAGATTATAAGAATCTTATTATTTAAATAATAAAGAAGGTTAAGAATTTTAATTTACTTACTTATTTAGTCTATTTACTTATTAACTATATTATCTTTTCTTTAACTAAAGTAATATAAATTATTATTTAAATATTTATTTTCCCTTTTTAATTCTTTTTAATAGTTTATAATAAGTTAGTTATTTTATATATTTTCTTATTTTTAAAGTTATAATTTATAGGGTTTAAAAGTAAAACCTTAATCCTTATCTTCTTTTATATTTTACCTTTATTTTTAAATTAGTTATTTATTATTTAATTCCTTTACTATATATATATTTTATCTCTATTAGTTAACTTATTTTCCTTTTTTAATATAATTTAATACTTTATTTTAAGTAATCTAATTAGACTTTAAGTATACTATTTAATAGTTTTTATATTTTTAGTAAATATAATACCTTACTATATTAATAAGGGTATAGGCCTTTTAATATATATATTCTTTTATAGTAATAAGAAAATAGTTATAGCTAGTTTTATTTTATTTATAGAGTTTATAGTAATATATAATATAAGATATTTAAGAGTTTTATATATAATTTAAACTTATAAGGTATTTTTAAAGTTTTTTTATTATAATTAGTTATTTTATAATAGCTTAGCTACTTTTTATTTCTTTTTAAGTTATAATATAAATATAAATATTATTATTTTATTTTATTTTTACTTTTTTTTATATTAATTCTTAATATATTTATTTTTTATTATCTTATTATTATAATCTTTTATTATTATATTATAAGGTTATATTATTAAATTAAAAGTCTAATTTAGCTTTTATATATAATTCTTAGGCTAAATAATAAAAGTTTTCTTTTTTAATAAGTTATTTAACGCTAATATAATTAAGGTTATTATAATAAAGTCTAAATTACTTTAATTATATTAAGATATTATTTACCTATATAATTCCTTTAAGTATAAGTTAAATATCTTATTAAGAGATAGCTCTTTTTCCCTTATAGATAACTATAATAGTAATATTATTATAACTATATATTATTAGTTTTAATATTAGCTTTTATTATCTCTCTTTTTATTTTATAATATTATTTTTTCTTTTTTACTTTTATTATTTATTAGCTTTAGCTTTATTCTTAAGCTTATTATTATAAGCCTTTTTAATTATTACTTTATATACTTTTTCCTTTTTTTAAATTATTTATTATTATTATAAGAGTTTTATATAATAAATATACTTTTTTTATTTCTTAAGCTCTTTATTATATTCTAATTATAAGTTTATTAAAGTATTTATATTATA
>NC_031951.1:1935684-2004572 GCF_000303195.2 Fusarium pseudograminearum CS3096
TTTATAATTTATATTTTTAAAATTAAATTCTTTTTAACTTTTTATATTACTTTTTAAGTTATTTTTATAAAAAGTAATATTTAAAGAGCTTTTAGAGAAGCTAGGTTTTATCCTTTTAACTTAAAAATTATTATCTTAAAGCTTAATATATAGCTATAGACTTTAATATCTCCTAGGGAAATAAATTAATTATCTAGCCTATAGGTTTTAAAGACCTTAAAGATAATAAAAGAGATTTAATTTTAATTTAAATACTTAATTAAATAAATTATTATATATAAAAATAGCTCCTTAAAGTTAATAATTAAAGCTATTTAATTAAATATTAAAATAATATTAATAATTATAAATAAATTACTTATTTAATCCATTAAGAGATATAAGTTTAATAGTAAAAAAAAAAATAATACTATAATAGTATATAAAAAACAGTAGGCAGGTCAATAAGCTATAGGGCTCAATAAAGCGAAACCTTAATATTAGTATTTAAGCTCTAAAGTTATTTTAAAATATCCTTCCCCTCTTAATATAAAACAATAAGAATAGAAAAATCATCGAAAGAATAATTAAAGCGCCATAAGTATATAAATTACCCCCCTAAGCGCTTATAAAGAAGTAAGCTAACTGGAAATAGCTCCGAAAAGATACCTTATCAATTAAATCTCAACCCTAATAATACTAGCCTTAAGGCTAATATATATAGATATAGATTCTACTTCAATAATATAATACATTTCATTAAGAGGCTAGCAGATAATTAAGCTATCGCTAAAGAGTTACACTAATTAACCTATAATTAGCATAAGCTATATAATTATCAGTAGGGTTAAAGGCATAGCAATAAGGTTAATATTGCGCTAGCCTAGTTCAGTTATAGGGTCTTATGCCGCCTATATCTTAGCTAGGTTAATAAGGTCAGTTAGGTTATAGGCAAGGAATAGCAGCTAAATGCGCTATATTTAAAGCTTGATCAGGGGATCTAATATTCAAAGGAAGAAGGTGCATTCCTTAAAGCAATGCGAGGAGAAGAGTGCACCGAGTGGGTATTGCGCCTCAAGATGTTTATAGTTAACGCCAAGGAGTTCAGGCGTTCCTGGGTTCAGTGAATGTCGATTGGTAGGCCCTTTGGCCGCGCTGGGCTGCGAGATGCTGTGGTCCGAAATGACATCAAGGTTAGTGGGAAGCTTAAAGCCGAAGCGAAAGCTTGCTTGCACCCGGTGTTAGGTCAGTCACGTAACAAGTCACGTGCCGATGCCGAGTGATGTTAAATGATGCTGTGTGACAATCAGTAATTCAACGGTAGATTTAACTGTAGATATTAGTAATTATATATAAAGTTATCTTATTAAGAGATTAAATTTAAAATCTTAAAGAGGTAAATAGTATATTAAATTAATATTAAAAGATAAAAAGAATAAAATTATAAAAAAGAGAGGTAATAATAATATAAAAAGTATTATAAGTAATTAATTAGATAGATATTAATATATAAGTAATAGCTAAATTATTAAAAAGTAATAATTAGGGAAAGTTAATTAGATTAAGTATTTAATATTATAATATATATAGTAAGACTAAATATAATATAAGAACTTATTAAGAGGCTTTAGAGGTATTTAAGGAAAAATATAATAAGTAGTTTTAATTAATTAAATAGATTATAAGAATCTTATTATTTAAATAATAAAGAAGGTTAAGAATTTTAATTTACTTACTTATTTAGTCTACTTACTTATTAACTATATTATTAATTAAAAGGTATAATAATATTAATAATTTAATTTCTCTTTTAGCTATTAAATTTAATATTATAGTAATTATATAGTACTATAGCTAGCTATATTTACTATTTTTTAAATAATTTTATTTAGCTTATATAAACCTTAAGGTATTATAACTATAAAATAAAGCTATTAATAATAATAACTTTAAGTAAAAAGCTTTAAGTAATTATATAATACTTTTTATAATAAGCTTAATACTTTTAATTATTATAAAAATAAAGCTAATTACTATAATTTATAGTATTTATATAATTATTATATATATATAAGAACTTAAAGATTATAACTTTTTAATTAGCCTTATTATTAAAGGCTTTTTATATAGCTTAATTTTATATATTTATTATAATTAAATAATAATATTATATAGTAACCTTCTTATTACCTATAAAAGTAATTATAAATATTAAAATAAGCTTTTAATTCTTTTAAGTTAAATATAATACTTAAGGTAAATATTAAATTAATAAATTAAATATAAAAATATTAAAAAATATATTAAATATCTAATTATTAAATAAAGTCTTTTTATAAAGGGTATTTTAAATATATTATAATTTACCTTTTTTATTTTTTACTTTTAATTTTATAAGATTATAATAAATATTTAAGTTAAAATATATAATACTTATAATAATAAAGCTTTATTTATAAAGAATTTAAAATAGCTTTATTAATAAGAAGAGGTTATTAATAAAGATATAATAAGTTAATTTTAATAATATATTTATAAAGAAAATAATAATTAATTAAATTAAGTTTAATATTATTTTATAATTAAAAGACTAAATAAAAAGCTATTAATAGTAATATTTTAAAGGGGTTATCTTATAATTTAATAAATACTATTATTAATTAATAAAATAATTTACCTTTATAATAACCTAAAGCTTATATCCCTTTTTAATTAATTTCTTTAGTATTTTTATAATATTATTACTTTACTTAATATAATAAATTATATATTTATTAATAAATATAAAGCCTTTTAATTAATAAAAATATAAATAGATAGCTTTAATAATATTTAACTATAAGTTAATCTTTTAATATACCTTATATAGCTTAATTTTATATAAATTAATAATATTAATATTATAAAATTAAATAATATAATATAAAAAGAGAAATTAATCTTATAATATAAATCTTATAATTTTATAAATAAGATATTTTTTTATAGCTATAAGGCTTTTTTAAAAGTTATAATAATTTATTAAAAAATAAAAAGTTATATAAATAAAAAGCTTAAAAAAAAGTAATAGCTTAATAGCTATTATATCCTTTTATATAATACCCTTATAATTTTAATTAGCTTAATTTATTTAAAAGGCTTAGCTATTTATTATAAAAATAAATAAAAATTAATAAAAAAGGTTAATTAAATTAAAGTTAATTATAAAAGCCTTATTAATATATTATATAACCTATAAAGATATAAAATTAATAAGGTTTTTAATAGCTTAAATAAGTTTTTTATTAAATATAAAAGTTATATTAAATATAGATTTATAAATAGTATTTTAAACCCTTATAGTAAATAGAATTATACTATTTTTATAAGGAATATAATTATTTAAGTTAGAATTTATAGTAATACCTTTAATTTTTATTAATTCTATATTTTTTAGTATTTATTTAACTCTATAATAATTATAATAGTACCAATTAAGAGTATAGCTTAAAGTTATAATAGGAAATTATAGAAAAGTAGGTCATTTTAGTAGGGGGCGCTAAAATGAGCACTTATCGGTCTTAAAGAGATGGCTTCATCTCGCCAACACAACACAACACTGCCCCGTTTGGTCTGCCAGGTTGGATAGGGTTTCAGTAGACGCAAGCGCCCATGCTTGCTTGCTCGTGCGTACCGTGCATGCACTGTCAAAATCGCCACTCATGGTGCTCTTGGGCGTCTATAAGCTCATCCGTCCAATCAGAGCTTCCTCGGAATGCCGGAACGTACACTGTGTCTTGTTCTGTCTTGCCAGATGGACACCACAGCCCCTCTCGCAACAACACCAACATCGCACAACGCACCATCAGCGGTATCCGGTAGCCGGTCTCCAACCTCCACGATTATGGCCAGAACATTGACGCGTCGCAGGCGGCCTCCGTCCAAGATACTCGTCACCGAACGGCACGTGCCTCTGGTACTAACTACTAATCTAGACTATGCTCTCTGTGGTGTAAGTAAGAGTGTCCAGCATGATTGTCGACTATCCTTATCCACTATTTATGGGGTAACAAACGACGAAGTCAACATCAGACTTGGAATCCACCACGTACAACCACCAAATGGGGTAACAAACACAAGATCAACTGGATTCCAACAACAAGGGCTACGCAAGTAGTGCAATGTGCTGTCCGCCTTTGTTTCAACAATCATGATCTCTACTTCACAGATGGTATTACTTCTTACCATCATAGTCTTAAAACAGATGATACTGCATAGTATTTCTCTCACATCACAGTCACGTTCACCATCAAAGTCGAAACAAGTGTTTTGAAGAATTCATAGTCCGATTTCTTAATTCTGTGTACAAGATAATATCCCAAACTCCGAAATCCAACCGCCCTTCCAGAAAGATAAACAATATGCGCTGATGTAGCCTGTCATGCTCTATTCGTTCATGTGCTCATGACATCCTGAGATGTATCCCAGTGACCGGTCTAAGAAGTCTTAGGCCCGACGAAATCGAAACGCGAGCTTGCGGCCGAATCCAAAGGCCATGGCTTGAGTCTTGCTACCAGAGCAGGTTGTGCCAGCTGCCATGGATTGAACGACAGACCATGCACCAGAAGCGCAGCGCTGGTACTTGGAACCGCCGATGCAGTTCCATTGACCCTCCTCAGTGCAAGCAGAGCCTGCCTTCTCCTCGGCACCAGAACCACCAGCACCAGTATCAGGGGCAGCGGGAGTGGCCGGAGGAGTAGGAGCAGCGGGAGCGGGCTCAGGGGTGACAACGCTGGTGGGAGCAGCGGGAGCAGGCTTGGTCATGGTCAGAAGAGTGCTGGAGCCGGCGCCATCGTCGGCAGGAGCTGAGGGAGCAGAAGGGGCGGCGGTGCTCTCAGCGGGCTGAGGGGCAGTGATGAAAACACCTCCGGGACTAGAAGTTTGCGAGTTAGGACCACTGTCAGTTGCAGAAGAGGATGAGGGTACATACACATCAGGGGTGCCGCTAGCAGGCTTGGTAGGAGCAGGGGCAGCAGGGGAGCTGGGAGCAGCACCAGAGCCGCCGTCGTTGCCAGGGTTGTAGGAGCCATCGTTGCCGCCAGCTGGGACGCTGGGGGTAGCACCGTTGTTGCCTCCGTTGTTTCCGTTGTCAGCAGGGGCGCTGGGAGCGGCACTGGGAGCAGCACCATCGCCAGATCCGGAGCCAGAACCACCGCCGGAGCCACCCTTGGCACAAGTTCCCTTGGGACCAGTAGTCTTCTGAGAGTCGTTGCTCACATCGGGACCGGGGTCGGGGAACTCAAGGTCAGAGGACTCCTCAGTGCTGCAGCCGTTGCCAACGTTGGCGACGAACATGGCGGGGCGGTTGCTCATGGCAGAGGCACGCTTGGAGCCACCCTTGATGGTGACAGCAGCACAGTTCATGTACATCTCACGGTTACCAATCTGGTTAAACCAGCTCCAGGCGAAGATGGCCTCGCCGGAGGGAGCATCAGAGGGAACCTTGAAGTCGAAAGAAGAAGTACCAGCAGCAGGGCAGTTACCGATGAAGGAGTGGATGACTTGCCAAGACTTGCCCTTGTCGAAGGACAGAGAAGCCTGGCAAGAACCACCACCGTGGTTGGCACCACCGGTGATCTTCATGGTCTGCTGGCTGCCAGCATCCCAGTCGGCGACGGAGGCACCTTGGGCAGTGCCGAAGAGAGAGTGGTAGCCCTTGCAAGGGAAGTCGCTGCCGCTGGCGTCGAGAGGAGCGGTCATGCTGTAGTCGACATCGCTGCCGGCGTGAGGGTTATCCTTGGACTTGAAAGGGGCAGGGGAGATCATCTCCATGTGTGCCTGGGCCAGACCAGCCAGACCGAGGCAGAGAGCGAAGGAGTTGAAATGCATTTTGTTGTTGGGGTGGGTATCTCGAAAAGAAAAGTAGATTTGGTTTGCTGTTTTTGACACAAGTGTGTTGCTGTTGCTGTTGTTGAGTGTTTCTCAGAGATGTTGATTGCTAAAGGAATGAATCCGACTTGATGGGAAGGATCGAAAGCTGTTTTATATGCGAGCTTGGCGCGATTTTGTGGTGTTTCGGGCTGGTTATTGTTCAAGTGAACGAATAATGAATGGTGAACCAAAAAAGGCGTGCAGGTTCTTTGCCGTGGTTATTGTTCGATGACGAAACAATAGATCAAAGGACTGTGTGTTTTTTTTTGTTGAACAAGAGCGTTTGTAAAGAACTGCGGGTGCGAACGACGAAGAGTCAATGCGAACAAGGTGAATGATATATGCGGCGAAGAAGAAAACAAAGATGACTGGTGCGCGAACAGTGACAGTGCAATGCAGGTGCAGGCAGACAGATGGTTGAGCGGTCTTGTTTTCTCGAACAGGTTGACGGCGTCGGACGGAAGGCTTTTTGGTAACACAAAGGCCGGTTTCTTGTGCGTTGTTCAGTCGGTGAAAGCTTGTTGTTCAAGAAGAAAAAAGATGAAAAACGATGATGCCGGTCTCCGTTACAAACGGGGATAGACAGAAAGAGTTGTTGGTTGGTGTTGTGAGGGAATGTATTTCCAGCCCGTCAAGGGATAAAGTCAAAGAAGAGAATTGTAGAAGAAAAAAGAAGAAGGAAGGAGATGTTCGAAAAAGGGACCGTCTGAATATGGAATTCTTGAGCGTTGCTGAAGAAGAGAAAAGGGTCCCAGAGGTCGGGGGAGGAGGTCTTATGTAGTACGATGCGATAGACCAGACCAGACCAGACCAGTCAAGTCAGGATGTTTCAGTCGTTTCGTTTCGGCTGCCTCTGAGCCAAGACATGGAATTACCGAGACGATCCATGAAAATAGTAGACTACCTGGTATACTACGTACATACGTCGAGTCATCTCCTGAATGGCAGAGGCGGCAAAGGAGCAGCGAATTAGTCGCTCTCGTTAAACCGAGGTGAGGGCCACATCTCCTCCACCAGCGACATGAATGCATAAAGAAGGCGACTACACAGCCCGGTTAGTCCCCTTTGGTTATCCTTATCCTTACTTGCTTGCTTATGATCGACAGTTATTCCCCTCTGACCCTTGCTTTTGCCTGCTTGACTCGTCTGGCTCGCCCAGGAACCAACTTCGGGGACTAGGGGAGCCAAGCGACTGGCGGTCGAAGCGTCTCGACTGTGGGCGTCTATGTCGCATGTGCGCGGGGACATCCCCTAACTTGGATCAGTTGGGCGGCTAACAGACTCAGTCTGGCCTATAATGCAATGCTGCATAATGCAATCCATTGCTTTCAGTAGGTCACGTATGTGATGATCGTAGTGCGTTTCTGAAACTGAATGTCACTATAGCCTTGCATTACTTTTCTCTTAATTCTTTTATGAGGGTTTTACTGACAAAGGCATGCATTCCATACCATTCATTCATCATTGTTTTCCTGTTCATTGTCATGGGAGGCGAGTCGTTGTAGAAAGAAAAGTGGCTCCCCCTGCAAAAGAGGCGCCGAGCCAAGAATTTGAAACCCGATCTTTTTTTGCTCCCCCCATGAAGGGTAGAGCAAGAAGTAACCAGGTCGGGCAGGTAAGTGGCGCAGGGCCCTCTCCGTGCTGTGTCCGTACAGCCGTAGATAGTAGCTGGATTGGGCTGAGTTGATTGACTGAGATACCTGATACACGATAGATTAATTACTAGTCTACCGCAATTTAAATCATCTAGTTCTGATGATAATAATTACATGAGAAATCCCATCTCTTTATTGCCATCTCGTAATACCTCGCTTGACTCTTTCAACAGATCATCTTGCATGTGTCTTGTGCTTGTGCTTTCCTGTATGTAGATCTCTCTGTTCCGTACTAATGCCGTGTTTGTGTGTTTGTCTGCCATGCCATGCGCCAACCTACATGATGTGAGACCTCAGGCGGCCCGTCTGTCGCCTCTCTCTGTCTATCATAAAAATATTTGTTTATTGATATTCATCTTCCCTGTCTTTATCATGTTTCAATCTCCAGCTTCACATAGAACGAATGTCATCCATCCTCTTGACAGGTCAACAAGGCCATTGTTACGGGTGTAAGTCGTCGAGTCGCAAGGATTGGTTCCCATTCGTTGGGAGAAGAGGTCCAAGTTCCGCCCTTTTCCCTCGTGGTCATGAGCTGTTGCTGAAAAAGAACAAGACCAAGGTGCAAGGATCGTAAAGATGAATCAGGGCTCTGTGACGGGTCAGGCTCGTCTCAGCCAATCACGACTCCAAACCTCCAAAAAGCCACCCGCCGTCTAAAGATGCATTGATCGAACTTGTACCTGGATGAAACACGCCATCTGTAGTGGCTTCAGGGGAGCAGTGACAGAATGTGCTAGTTATTCCCTCCACCTGAAAGAACTAAGGAATATTCGACTGAAGCAACCAAGGAACACAATGTGTCATGCACTCGGCATTTGAGATTATCAATGGATCATCTCCTCGATAACGAGTTTCCTATTGAGGATGATGGATTCAATTTCAAAACAACCACCACCATCACATCACCAATTCAGCAGGTGAATTACATCTCTCAAATGACTTGTACGTAAACTCGAGTAACAGAAAGGGCCCCTTCATCTGTTCAAGTAGATTAACAATGACAGCGACAGTGACACTGACAAGATGCACATGAGTTAATGTCCTCCAAGTTCTGCCCATGATTACATATCAATTCATGATTCCATACTCATCCATGGTGTAATATGCTGATCAGGAAACATAGCAATAGAAACAAACAAGTATTCAAGCGCCAGGCACAATACCACATCAACCACACAATGCAATTTGATTCCAGTGACCACTAACTAAACACCAATCGTGACGACGTTGTATCTATAGTGTTGAAAATTTTCTCTGTTCCTACCCTGCACTACTGCATCTCGAAACGCCGTTGTGGGAAATGCATTCCATAACCAACCAACCGGAATTTGCATAAAAACAGATCAACATATCACCCATCCACCCAGTCAGGCCAGACAGACATCACATGAATAACCAATTGTGCTATAATTGACATGCGCCGTTCACATGCAGAAGTGCAGATCATCTTACACACGGAAATCCGATATCCCTAACTTTAGTAACAAGATCCTAGATCCATGCCATCATCCTTCCCTGCCCTCCCGGCGATTCGAGTTGAGTTTTCCCTTCTTTTCCTTCCCTTTGCTTTTCATCATAGGGCAGCCAAGCTCCCAAGGTTCATCCGATTCGTTACACCCCTGTCAGGGCTGGGTCTTGGTCGGTGATCGTCTGCTAGTGGCACCCACACTTACAAGCCCGACGGGCTGAACGGTTCTTTTGACGCCTCAGCCGTCCAGGGTCTTTGGCCTAGAGAGGCTACGACTTCCCCGGAGAGATCAAGACCGAGAGAGAAACCTAGAAAGAAAGCCATTCACTCAAAAGGTTAATCCTATGGTTGAAGAAAAAACCCACATGGCAGTATCGGACCACTGCAGAGTACATAGAAAACCATCCGGTGTCATGCTCAGTTTGGCCTCTCTCTTTAAGTAGTAGTTGCAATTATTATTAGTGCATCGTGGTTTGACGTCAAAAGACTCTGACTCGGCAAACAGAATTCTCAAACTCGCATCGGCGTCCTCTGGAAAAGGTATCCGTCTATTCAGTTGCCTCCCATTGTTACCCTGCCCATACCCTGTACGGAGTAGCCTGTTCTGTCCTGTCTCTTACCCCTGCTACTATATCACCTCCTGTGTTTTAGACGTCGCCAGGATTGCGAATGGCGTGAGCATCCCCTCCCCTCGTCCTCTCTCGTCCAGCCGCGCGTGTATGCATGTGAGAAAACTGTAAATTCGAGCGCTCTAAATAGCCGAGGTTTTACATTGGCATTGGATCGTCTACTATGTAAGCATCTACATACGTGATAACGTAAAAAAAAAAAGAAGAAGAAAAAGACAATGGATTACTGAGTCTGTCTATCGTACGCATCTTTCAATATCACACCCAAATGATCACTGTGCTGTACTGTACTAGTCTCAGTCTGCTATCAAGCTATGCATCATTCGTAATATTTTGTCAGTGGTTGGATCATGCTAAGCGATATGAATGTCTTGATAGTATTCGCTTCTTTCTCGCGTCGCTGGGCTTGATATTGTCATCCCAACCACCAGCTCCGTCTGCCGCGAAAGCGCCTCGGCGTTGAGCCAGTGAAAACCGTCCACTACGCATGTTTGCGTTGAATACAGTGTTCGACCTTCGGCACTCAGCCTCCCATGCACAGTCTGAGCCTCGGAACCCAAAGGCAACCGGTCCAGAAGCTTGGTATCCGTGTCACCGCCCCAAACCAGTCCAGGTTGTTCCCGCAGTCGGCCCTACTCTCACTTCCCCAACGTTCGCCTACCTACTCGAAGGAAGCCTTGAGAACAGATACGGGTGACCCTCCCCTCTCCTGTTGTCCGTCATTGGTTACGGTATCACCGAGTAGCATTACCAGCCTCGACATCCAATCGGCGTGATAGCACATAGACAATACCAATATCACCCCCACCCCCCCTCTGCTGACATAGTCCGCAGAGCTACACCACTCTCGACTCAACGACTCAACGACTCGCCTGTTAAGCCAAGTGCCTAGACAGCCCAAGTTTCAGGCGTCCTCTCGTCTAAGCTGTTTGTTGTGCGATGCTGTTTGAATGTCCCATATTGAAACTCATTTGTAATGATTCGTACGCTTCGCTGTCATTTTGATATAACTTAGACCCTGAGATAAGTGTAACGGTATATCCCGGCGAGATCACCGCCCGAAACGGCCTTGCTAGGCACTTTTCTTGATTGCATGCAAAGATAAGGGACAAAAATCGACGCGGGACGCCTATTTGGCCTCATCCGATGCTTCGGAAGGTCGGGCTGGGTTCGCAGCAGGCACTGCATGGTTTGCCTGGGGTGTTTGGTGTGCTCCCTGGTTTGCGTAACCCTTGTTATAATTGCTCCCACTCCTGTGCTGCCCACCATATTGGTGGCCTTGTTGAGGGCTTGTACCGAAATGCTGAGGACCAGGGCTCCCATATCCACCTCTCACTGCACTGGCGTTAGCCACCTGTTAATTCTCTGCTTGTTGACAGATAATCAGGACGACTTACTTGGACCGCCTTGCTGGCCTGGGTTAAAGACCGGCTGGTTGTACTGCACGTTGGGGCTCATTCCATACATGGGCTGTCCCTGCTGCGATCCTTGATGCGCCATCATTGGTGCTGCTGGACGACCAGGGCTTGGGTAACCGTTAACACCAGGTACTGGCTGAGGTCCAGATGGAGGCATGAATTGCGGGTGGCCACCAGGATACATCATCTGCGGGCCAGGAACCATCCCTTGAGGCCCAGGCATGAACTGTTGCGGCATCATCATGGGACCGCCCATTTGGCCCTGCTGAGGTGTCATATACTGGTGGTTGTTGGAGAAGTTGCGGTACTGGTTCATCTGAGGCGTGCCAGGTCCCATGAAGACAGCTTGGTTGTATGGTACCTGAGGTGAGTTATACGCCACAGGCACGTTACCAAGACGAGGCGAAGCAAATGACTGAGCTGAGTTGGAGTGCATCATCCTGTGGTCGTCGTTACCATATGGTGGATGGGGCACGTGGCTGTGCTGAGGGGTGTGCATCTGCATGGGAGGCATATGAGGCGATCCTCTAGGAGCCATGTTGTGTGCGCCCTGCTGGAGATGGAATGGCAGTTGATGCTGGTGTGGAATCTGGGGAACGACATGCTGCGGGTTCGGGGTAGCCAGCGCAGGTCCACCGAATGGCTGACGCTCGAAGTACTCCTTGTAAGTCAGATGCATTGTAGACTCTGGTTTCTCATTGTCTTGGAGCTGTCGCCAGGTCGGCAAGGTGTCATAAGAGGGACGCAGGCCAGCGTTGTCATCCCAGTTTCGGCCCTGAGGAGGTGTCAAGGTTTGAATATGGGATAGGATAAAACACTTCTTAACATCGATGGCCTTGGTCTTGCGGCGGATAAGCTGACTATCAGACACAGTGTTGTTTGTCGTCGCAGCATCAACGTTGTTTGCTGCAGATCGAGGGCTCGAAGCTGTACTGGCATGACTGTTGGGGTTGAAAGCAGCTGCGAACGGGCTGGGCCTGAATTCATGGCTGTTGGGGTTCAGCTTTGCACCCATGTGGCTAGGGTTACCACTGAGGCGTCGGTTATTATAAACAGCTTCGACACCGCTGGCTGGTCCTGTTGGCGGGGCACGCATCTCCTGACCCTGACCAGGAGCGTGAGGCTGGTGAGGTACCGGGGGCTGAGAGAACTTCTGTTGCTCGACGGTACGGAGTCGCGAGGCCAGATTGCCAGTTTGCTGTGGCGGAGGCATGCGGTTGTTTCGGTATTGCTGTCCGTGATAAGGCTGCTGGGCGTATTGCTGGCGAGCGCTGGTATGGCGAGGCTGGTTTCCAACTGTCGTTGCGGGCTGAGCGCCGGCCGGGGCACGAGCTGCCCGTGCGTCACTGGGGGGAACAGATGTGCCGGCAGCGGCAGGCGTGCCCTGACCGGAGGTTTTGGCCTGGGCATCCTTTGACGGAGTAACCTTATCCTTTGTTACAGCGCTAGCCTTGGCTTTGGCTACTTCTTCAGCATTCTTGATAGCCTTGGCTTGAATCTGCTGTTGCTTGAGAGGGTCTTTAGCGATGATGGAAACTAGATCTGTAGGGACCGGAGTTGAAAGTTTGAATGAGTTGGCAAACTTTTTGAGTTCCGTCAATTTGACCTCCTTGTCTTGCTTGGCTTTGTTGTTCCGAGCCTTCTCTGTTATCTGACGCTCCCGATTGGCGAAGGCCTTGAATTCCTTCAACACATCACGTTCGACGGTGGAGGTGGCAACGGGTGCGGCAGGGGCTTCGTTTGAGGAACCAGGATTGGCCTTGGATGTATCGTTTGACTTCGTCTCGGCCGCCTTGTTGTTGGAGGGCTGGGTAGCGGGCTTGGCATTGCTGGTGGGTGCCTCTGTGGCTTTGGCTTCCGCAGAGGCCTTTGGTGCTTCCGTCTTGGGAGCTGGTCCATTCTTGTTCACCTCAGAAGCTTGTGGTTTTGATCCTTCCGGGGTAGGCGTGTTCTGCTTCTTCGGAGGCGCCTTGATCTGGGAAGAGATGATAGCAGGATCGATAGGGGCTCCTTTGACAGTGGACTGAGCCATAGGTGCACGCTTGGCTGGTGGAGTGTATTTGTTCTCTCGCCCAGCTGACAGAGGTGGGAAGTCCTGGCGCCGAACACCACTGTATCTGTTGGAGACGATTATGTTAGCACGATCGGACAGATGACACAGTAAGAATACCTACTTGTCCTCTTCGTCACCTCCATCCTCTCCACCGACGTAGTCCATGATACGCTCCTCAGCCACGTGGGCAGTAGTAGGTGCGCTGCGTTCGATTTCACGCGCCTTTCTGTCTGCAGCGGCTATCCGCTCTCTGTATTCAGGGTGGCTCTTGTCGATGGCGGTAGTGTAGAAATTCTCGTTGTAATTGGTCTTCAGACCAAAGAGTCGTTCATTCTCAGCAAACTGGTCCCAGGTGCCGCTGCCGCTGGCCTTTTCAAGGCTGCCGTTGAAAGTGTCGTTCGCATCGGGAACCCAGGGTTGGAGAACCCGCTCATTGCCAAATCGGTTCTTGGAGATGGCCGAATCGGTTCGGAAAGAAGAACGATTTCCTGTATCGGCCAGGGTTAGATAAATCTACAGCCAAGTAAGATTGTCTAACTGACCATTCTGCTTCCCTCCAGAGCCTCCACCGGCTATTCCATCCTTCTTCGGTCCGGGCATATTGTGAACGCTCCAGTCGTTATATAAATTATTAAAAGAGTGTCAAGGTTTATGCAGACTGGTCACCATCCAGGTAACCAAAATGGATCTTGAAGTGATGATGTGGGATGAGCTTTGTTGTCTTGTTCCGTTTCGCAAGCGTATCGGACCAAATCCTCAAATCTAAGTGGAAAGGGTCAGTATCCCTAGCACTTTCCAAGTTGCTCAGATTGGACAAGGAATGATGCGAGAGGAGAGCTGAGGAAGGTATCAGAGGCCACGTCCTAAGCCATGACGTGACTACAGTGGGCTACCCGAAAGTCGTGGGGTTTGGGGTAGTCGATAAGGGATGCAAAATCCATTGAGATGTGGGCAAAGGATACAGGTTGTCATAACCATGGGCAAGACAGACGTACCTCTTTGACGATAACAGAGATGGCTAATGCAATAGTCGGTTGAGGGAATGTAACGATTGCGCTACACGGTATGAAAGCTAAAGCTCAAATGAGTTGCTAACTTCTAACTCAAAGCTGTGAGAGTTAGTAAGTAATTGGACACATCCACGTGAAAAGAAGATTTGGAGTTTTTGCAAGGGAGATTTGAGAGGGATTGTGCTCGATAAGTCGAAACGGCAGAGACGGCCAAGCCGGGCGTTTGTGTGAGGAGAAGCGAAAAGGCGGCTCAAATCGAAAAGGCTGTCCAGGAAAACGGGCAAGGAAAGTTGAAGGAGAGAGGGGGGCTAGAGTGGTTTACCTCGCGTGGGTCAGAACCGAAGAAAAGGGTTCAGATGCGGCGATCTAGAGTATGTCGTCCAGCTCGCGTGCTGTTACAATTGCCTTGCAATGGGCAATAAGAGCAGGGGGCGGAGGCGTGAAAGGAGGGTTTCAGTCGTGAGTGAAAGGGAGAGTCCAAACAACGAGGAGACGAAGGTTCGGCAGCAGACATTGATGGTTGAGGCTTGGGGCCTTTGTTTTCTCGGGCAGCTAAGGTACCTCTCCTCCCGCTGTAAGGTACCTGGGCCACCTAAGGTTGGGTTGGTAGAATTAGTGGGTGACAAGGGACAGATCGAGACCAAAGGCCCTTGTAGCAGTAGTTGCTTTTCCCTTTAGTTGCTAGGACGGCCGCGGAAGGGTTTTTTTCTTGCCGGTAAATGAGAAGGAACCCTGGACAAATTATTTGAAATTCAACTAACACAAGTAGATCGGCTGGAAAATTCGGTTTGATCTGGTATGCAATATTGCAAGTTGTTAGGAGCGCCGTGGTATGAAAGTCGAGATCTTGGCTTAAAATATATTATGGGTCCTTTTGGGGTAGTATATCGGCGAGAGGTTTGCAGCCGTCGTTTTTGAAGTTGTGGTTATATACAGGTATGAATGTTTCTGAATGGGTGCCTTTACTGTTCGTCACCCAGCATACGTCAATAGGATCATTAGGTTGCAGCAAGTCACGGCACGCTGCAAACACTAAGTTTACCGTGAGTAAGGTAGGTTGAAATAGCGAGGTAGGCAATCTTATGCTGCTGATATTCAATGTATGCGATTCTAGGTTTAACTATTGGGTGTTCGTTGCTGGAGCACACGGTGGAGTCGGTGCTGTGGTTCTGGCAGAAACAGTACAGTGCGCATAAACGACCCCATATTGTTCTCACACCTGCAGATCTGCAGCGATTACTAGTGCCACATTTGATCAACATCAGCACCAGCGAAACAAAGCCTCATCTTGTGGTTGGATTTTAGGCCTGAGAGGTTGTATTTTCGTGATGGCGCAGCGTTGGTTGTACAGCCTGTGCACCCACGAATACGATAGACTGCAAGTTTGGGGCGGACAAGCCCTGCCTTTGAAAACATGAGTGGTCGAGACAATCTGCACCAAGCTGACCGGTTCCAGATCCTGCCCAAAAGAGCATCTACTAAGATGAGATATCTGCAAGTGCAAACAGGGTAAGCTAAACAGACGTAGGCACATCAGTCGTGCGCCCAATCAGACTGGGCAGGGGTGTTTTTGAGGCTCAATTCGGGTCCTCCGCACAGACTGAAATGCATCCCCAAAGACATTCAGTCATTTTGCACTTTTCCATGCAAGTTGTTAGCTGAAACAAAGCGGTGCTCTTGTGATAAAGGCTGGGTGAGGTAGGATGGGATGTTGCAGTGAGAAACGCCAAATCGACCGGCCCGTCGTAACAACACCCAAGCACTGCACAGCTCTCATATAGGTTAGAAAAAGGAAACGAAACCTTGGAATGGTTCAAAAGATTTCTACTACAAATATTCACAAAGAGGACATCCTCTCCCACGGCTCTTCTAAACTTTGACTGTTGGTACAAGCTTTTTTCTTTCTTGGACCCCCCTTTATACTCGCAGACCAATATCCTCAGCGTAGGGCAGCACAAACAGGTCACCGACAGTAGAGACGGTGGCCTTACCCTCAAGCATGGCCTTGGCAGCCTAGACGCAAAATTGTCAGTGTTGTACATGATTTCAACGAAAATATTTGAACTTACAGCCTTGACGGACTCGGCGGAAACGCCGTCAATAGCCTTGACAAGAGCAGCAGAGTCATAAGGCTTGCCAGAGTTGACAATGCCAGTACCGGCGAGGACAACGCTGGGTTGTCGGAGGTCGTTCTGGCTCAGGAGGTTGAACTTGGCGTTGGAGACGGCCTTCTTGATATCCTCCTGGCTAGCCTTGCCATCAGCGATGGTCTTGAGAACCTTAACGGCCTCCTCGGCACCCTTGCGAACAGAGGCGGCAGGGCCGCTGAGCTGGACGGCCATGAGACCGGCATCGGAGTATACGAGGTTGGAGGTGTTGACAGTGAGACCAGCAGTGCCAGCGGTGGCCTTGGCCAGCATGCTGAAGCCGGAAGCCCACTTGACAGTGGACTGGCCACCGAGGAGAGCAGCCAGGACAGCGTTCTCAGGTTTGGCAGAGTCGTAACCGGAGCTGGGGAAGGCAATGACGATAGAGTCACCGGCGGTGGAGTTTGTTCGCTGCTCACCACCAAAGTACTTGGTGGCCTCGGTCTTGAGGGTCTGGCCGTTTCGGGGGGCGGAGGGCACATCGTTGAAGAATTGGCCAACCCACTTGGAGAGGCTATCGGCAGAGGCACCGTCGGCGACGAGGGCGATATTGGACTTGGCATAAGCGACATCGGCGTAGCTGGCGATGTACTCCTCGTTCATGTACTTCTGATAGGGAGTTGATGAGCTGGGGAGGATGGAGGAACCGAGACCTGAGTGGAAAGCGATGGCGTGGGCGTTGTCAAGAGCAGTGGCGGCGACGTCGGCGTTGAGGGCGGCCTGCTTGTGGTGAAGAACACGCTCGACATCCTCGTGGAACTCGTGGGCTGATGAGAGGTCTTAGTACCTACAATGTCGATATGTAAATGCGCAATCAGTGTCTACTCACTGGTGTACTTGGTCATAGAGATGACCTCAGCGAGCAGCTCGGTGAAGTAAGGCAGATCCTCACGGAGGAAGTTGGCCTCGACAACAACGGTCTCCCTGGAGTGGGAAGAAGCCAATTGACCACCAAGGAGCTCAGACTCGCGAGTGATGCGAAGAGCAGATCGTCGCTGGGTGTTCTATATAGAGCCGGCAAATTAGCTCAAGTCCCAGGCTTCCTTTTTCGATCCTCTCGTCTATCTTCCTTACCTTGAAGGCAAACTCGGCAAGGCCAGCAGTGAGGCCGGGGAGAGGCTGGTATCGAGTACCGGCCTTGGCTACAACAGCGAGCTTGGTGGTAGGGCCGTGGGCATCCCGCGAGGCAATCTTGAGGCCAGACGCATCCGAGGTCTCGTATGATCCGGTCGAAGCAGCGGCGGCGTATGTTCGTCGCTGGACGCGGCAGGACTGGCGGGCAGCCTGCTGCGCGGTTCGCGCAAGGGTCGATCTCGAGATCATATTGATGGCGTAGGCAATTGGCAATCCTTCGGCCGTCTGGGTGAAACAATTGATCTCCAAGAGAAGTGCCTCGTCGAAAAGGTCCCGTCTAATTTTCGGGCTACGGGGACGAAAGATTTCATCACGTGATCATTCCGGTCAGCCAGATTTGCACCCGCGGCATTGGCTCAGTATTGCTTCAGTGACCTTTAAGCCTGGCACAGGCACCTCAAAAGACCTCAGGCACTACACTCCACTGCTTTAGGCCTAGGCTACCAGCTCCTGACTTACACCAGAGCCGCAGGCAAAAAAAAACCTACTAACTTGACGACTGGATCCATAGGTTTGCGTTTGCGCCGAGAAAAAAAAGCATCCCAGCCTTCTTGACTTCATCTTGCATTCTAGTCTCTACACTTCCACTTCACTACCCACGATTTTGATACCAGATTACTCGATATTATACACCTGCGGGCCCCAGTTCTTTCGTCATAGTCTTTGAAAATCAATGACGCCGAGGTAGCAATTGGGGAAGCTCTAGAGATAGTGAGAGGATCTCTAGGAGCAAGCAATGCTCGTTGTGAGTTGGTTGATGCAGCTTAACGATCCTGAAGACGCGACCCGCTAATAGAACTGCCACCGACAGACAAAACACGCTGCAGAGCTTTGTGCTCTCCTAGTCAATGACCTCCATGGCGAACTTCCTTCGGTACGCAAGCTTTTGTAACCCCATATCATGGATACGAGTGAGATCGCGGGGCTAACTTGATCGTCGCAAATAGCGAATCTTAAATGCGCTACTCACCAAAGGCCGCTCGACAATTGCGCAACTGATCCAACATACCTCCCTTACTCTGCGATATTTGCGAAATGGCCTTGCTGTCTTAATCCAGCAAAACCTCATTTACCACCACACTGATACCAACAACAATGTCACGAACTATCAAGCAAATGCCGATGCCTGCTATAACCTCATTCGGTCGGGGAAGATTCTAGATGTGATAGAAACACAATACGGTACCGCCGAACGGGAACTTACCCAGACTTTGATCCAGCTAGGTCATGCGCGAATCGCAGACCTTTCCCAGGCGTTCGGCTCAAGAGCACCCAAAATCAATGGACATACCAACGGGGACCATGACTCACACGATGGACTCATTGAGTCAGAAGCCCACTTGAATTCAGTCCTTGTTCGCCTGATTCGATCGGAAATTATTGAGACGGTCCGGCCCGAAAGTCTTCGCAACCCTAAGGATGCATATCGTGAGATCGAAGACGACGTTACCAAGCCTCGGCCAGGCGAAAAGGTCACCAAGAGCAAGGGTGAGGCTCAACGAGAGATCATCGATCGTACCAGGACCTACAGGGACCAACCCAAGACACTCAAACGTCAACTTGATATGAGCGGGGGCCCAAAACTTAAGAGGCGAAAACTTACCAACGGAGCGTCACAAAACGGCCATGGCTATGATGCTCCAAAGTTGAATGTAGGTGAACTCAATGACCGGCACATAGAACCTGGCTAACATACAACAGCCCAACGTGGTAGTCAGAGTCAACTACGAAAGATGTTTGGTCGAGCTACGGAACCAGCGGCTTGCTGAATTTGCAACGGAAATGCTTGGAGAGGTCACAGGCGAGGTGTATCGCACAGTACTAGACCTTTTGACCTCAGATTTCCCGAGGTGTCGACCAGATCCTCTGCTAGACGAAGCGGCGGCTGGACAACAGCCGACTGTCACGACCATTGACATCTTCGAACATCTGGATGAAGACGTGAACGTACAGACAGGGATCGGCAAGACCCCAAGGGATAAAATTGACTCGCAAAGTGCTGAGAGAATCAGAGAGACTGTACCGGAATCGGATGACGACTCGGATGACTCAGACGCCGGTCCTCCCGGCAGAAAAAAGACATTTGACGTCGATGAGGAAGATGATGAGTGGGCCGAGGATGATGAAGAACACGGTGCGACTAATGGGCAACAAGAAAACAAAGTAAGGTTTGAAGATTCTACGAACGGGAACGATAGTCGAATTTCGCAGATGCGTCGGCATCTCCTTCTCCTTGCGGAAAGCAAGTACCCGTTTATACGACATTGCGGAATGTATGGCCGTGGGCAATGGACCGTGGACTTTGATCGCCTGGTGGGAAAGCTGCGAGAGACAGAGCTTGATGCTATCATTGAGCAGTCACATGGCCGACATGGTCTTCGTTTGACCCGTATCCTTCGAGAGAAGGGCAAGCTCGACGAGAAAATGCTTCCAGCCGCCGCACTCATGAAGAAAGGCGATGTGCAGGGCAAGATGCTCGCGATGCAGATGGCTGGTATAGTGGATGTGCAAGAAGTCCCCAAGGATAGTAGTCGGCTTGCCAACCGCACCTTGTTCTTCTGGTACTTTGATAAGGAACGAGCCCAAACACAGGCGCTGGACGATATCTACAAGGCCATGCTCCGATGCTTGCAGACACTCGAAGTTGAACGTCACAAGGAGCGAAACATTCTCTCTTTTGTGGAGAGAAAGGATGTGCAGGGCAAGGAGGAGGAAGTGATGACAGCGGAGCACTACAACAAGTACAACACACATCTGGAGGTTCAGAATAAGCTCCTTGGGCAATTAATGCGGTTAGATGAGTTGGTATCCGTGCTTCGCGACTACTGAAAAGGCTGGAAAGTCTTCTCATATCCTTACTTGCTTATGTCTAGCCCGAGACTGGTGGTTTGGCATGAATATCGGCGTTAGGGTGGGAGGTGTTGGCCTGTATCTCTATAACCATCTTTTTGAGCAAATCATACATGAAAAAAAGGGCGACATATTACCTTATTCGATATTACCGAACCACTTGGGATGATTGCTCTAAACACTTTGAGGATGTGTGTGCACCCATATGAGCCCGCTTATGGATTCATTACTATCATTGTAATTTGAAGAGTGTGAAAACTATGCTACGTTTCTAAAACAGTACATAGCAGCTCTCGGGCCTCGGTTGTTAAGTTCTGGAAATGTTTGACCGCGTTTGCAATAGTTTCCCTGATGGTGATAAAAAAAGACGGCTATATTAACCGGTGAAGTTGAAGGACATCCGTCAAACTAACATCGAATTAAAGGCCAGTAGATAACCTTAGCTCATCAGAAAGGGAACGCACAGATAGTGCAAAAACACTGACTAGGTACTTGGATATGTGCAGAACCTGTCAGTATTCGTCTCTACTAATTGGTTTAACCATTAACTGAAACCCTCATGGTTATAGGGTATTCGATACTGTAGTGCTTCCTCAAGCTTCATTGGAAGATAAGACTTAGACTGATAACAAAAGTGTGGCTCGTGCTTGACAGCAAGTAAAGTGGCAGAGGAGGGGTTGTCGAGTCAAAGTCATAAAAATGGGCCCATGCTGCTTAACCCACCAGAGAAGGGGAAAAAAAAAATATTCCTACAGTAGATGTCAAGGATAAGGACAGCTCCAATCCTAGTCCATTCTCTCCGACGTCGGTACAGTCGCAGAACCACGCACGCCAGAGTGATTTAGCAGGGATCCAAAAATCCAGCCGCCGTGGACTACCGAGAGCCAGAAAGAGAAAGGTGCATTGGGAGATTGTTGAAAAATTTCCATCTCTTGAGTCTTATACCCGAAACTCCTACCTCGCGACGAGTTTACGGTTTCCTTCTTCTCATCTGTGATACCCTCAGGAGTTTCTGTTCAATCAGTACCTTAATTAATTTTTCTCTTTTCCCCCTCATATCGTCAACATGTCTCCTCCTGGTGGTAGCGAGAGAGAGTCTGGCCTGGCTCGTGTGCTTGGTTCCGGTACGTTTTGCTGCCAATTGAAATGCTCATCATGGCATTGCTCTATATTCGGTGTCTCGAAACATAACGCACATGGCATTGTGCTAACAAGCTTCGATAGGTTCCGCTGGTATCGCTGAGCTGGCTGTCTTCCACCCTGTACGCAACCTCACGTTTGCGATGAGCTCCATCGAATATCGCGATAATCGAAATATTCGCTAACCCCTCCACCAGGTCGACACCATTGCGAAGCGATTGATGAGCAACCAGTCTCGTGTAAGAAGCCCCGCCCGTCTCGATTCTGGCGCATGGACAATTTATTGATACATCTGTCTTCAGATCTCTGGTTCCAGCCAGTTGAACCAAGTCATCTTCAGGGACACGGCCTCCGCTACTGTCGGAAAGAAGTTCGTTTCTCTCTTCCCTGGCCTGGGATACGCCGCCGGTTACAAGGTCCTCCAGCGAATCTACAAGTACGGTGGTCAACCCGTCGCTCGTGATTTCTTGGCCAAGAACTATGGCTCCGACTTCGAGAATGCCTTTGGCAAGAAGACCGGCAAGGCCATCATGCACTCCACTGCTGGAAGGTATGATATAATCGCTCATGTTCCTTGAAGAATCAATTGAGCTAATGCGCATGCAGTTTGATTGGTATTGGTGAGATCGTTCTCCTGCCTCTCGATGTCCTCAAGATCAAGCGTCAGACAAACCCCGAGGCTTTCCGTGGCCGTGGTGTCCTCAAGATTGTTGCTGATGAGGGTTTCGGTCTGTACCGTGGTTGGGGTTGGACTGCTGCCCGTAACGCCCCTGGCTCGTTCGCTGTACGTATAACATTGTGATATTAATCGAATGGGAGAACTAACACGATATAGCTGTTCGGTGGTTCTGCCTTTGCCAAGGAGTACCTTTTCCACCTCGAAGACTACAACAAGGCCAGTTGGTTCCAGAACTTTGTTGCCTCCATTGCCGGTGCCTCTGCCTCTCTCGTCGTCTCCGCTCCTCTCGATGTCATCAAGACCCGTATCCAGAACCGCAACTTCGAGAACCCCGAGAGCGGTTTCCGAATTCTGTCCAACATGGCCAAGAACGAGGGTGCTGGAGCTTTCTTCAAGGGACTCGTCCCCAAGGTACGTTTACAAGCATCGCCGTGTTTGGGACCCGCCAATCTGCCCCCACTTGAAAATGCGAAGACGCTAACTGATCTCGCTTTGCAGCTTCTTATGACTGGTCCCAAGCTGGTCTTCTCTTTCTGGCTTGCCCAGACTCTGATTCCTGCCTTTGATATTGCTTTCAAGAAGTAAAGGTCACAATAAACTGGAATTCATGTTATAGATATACGAATCTGGATGTAACCAATCTAGAGGGGATGACAATGTCGAAGGTTTAAAAAAGGGAGTTTAGACGGATTGGGTATTTGTTGGGTTTGCTACGATAGACATGCCGCACCGATCTGAGAGGATCGGGCCTCGGAAGGAGGTAGACGAGACGAGACGAGACGAGATGCACTCACTCAACTCTGTATAAAAGAAAGCGATTTTGATTTGACACACGTCACTCGCCTACCTGCACACAAGACACCCGCCACCGTCATTTAATTAAAGTGTTTCGATCGATGCTATCGGTATCGTCTATCGTTTCTCGCTCACCGTCACGCTTTTGCTTGTAGCCACAGCTACAGCGTCTCGACGGTCTCAGTATAGCGCATAGCCGCCAACAAGGCCATGATCCCTGCCCTGTTGAGCGATGATGTATTTCATAGGTCTCTTTTCACAAGCTGACCCTCAACCCGTGGCGTGATCTGCTCTGTTGTGCAATCGTCATTCGCCAATGCTGGTCCATGAAAGCCGGGGGTCCGGTAAAAGCAACAGCCTAACGACGAGTTAATTGTCGGTGCGGGCGGTTGCTCGGCAACACATCGAGCTCGAAACACAAATAAACCGGGTTGTGGCTGCGGCGACCGACAGTGTCCAAGACGGAGCAACAGTAGTGGCAGCTTCTCCCAGCACCGTCGCAAAAGCAATTAAACAAACAATGCAGCCTGCTTTCGTGATATAACTTCATTTCCCCTCAATTCAAGCATCTGCTGCATAACATCTCTTGCCCACTTGATTATTTTACTACTTGCTTTCCTGCTTGTCAGTTTCCACGATTATACCCACTCCGCCTTCTCACTATCCTCACCTTCACCGACGCTTTGCGCTGTAATATAATCATAGCGTGGCTGCGGCGCCGTCCGCATTCTTGTCATTGAGACAACTTCAATTTTCACATACCACATCTTGTTCCCAAGAAACCGGGCCAACCATGTCTTTATCAGAGAGAGACAGTTCCTATGATGGGGAGTTCCAATTGAGACATCCCTACGCAGCTTCTTCAGATCCTAACCTTCGAGCTCTTGTTCCAATGTATGTTTTGATGTGTATATCCTCATGCGTCTCTTGCAACGACTAACAGGAAATAGGTGGGACAGCTCTGACCCCGAACGCTGTCCACCTCCACTGCCTATGAACCCGGGCTCACCATTGACTTCTCGAGCCGGCACCTCGAGCGCTATTGCTTCTGCTCACGCCGCGCTTAACGAGCGAGCTCAGCAAAGCGCAATGGTTCCCGCCAAAAGGATCGAATCCCCCACAAAGGGACATCGCCGGCTGCAGTCTTCAGTCCGTGATATCAGCTTGATGATTGAGGGTGCTAGTGGTCACAACTCGCCATCGCGGTCTCCAGAACGTCAACAGCGTCCAGAGACGCCCACCCGATCTCGAGACCATGATAACCGGCCAAGCGACAGTCACTCTACAGTGTCGAGCTCGACACCAGTACCAGGTCCTAGTTTGACACCTATTATGCGACCAGCAGCTCGACGTCCACCACCTCAGAGCATCCTGGGCGAAAACACACCACCGCAATCATCTACCATGCTCGCTCTACAACACATGAGCTCAACACCTTCAAAAGAATCAGAAAACCCCCTCTCTGACATCACAAATGGCTCGACAGCTATATCAAAGGGCCCCCAGAACCTTGAGGCGCTGTCCGACCAAATTCTCAGCCTGACTAGCATCGCTACAGGACTTCAAAAGGAAATGTCTCAGCTGAGTCGACGCAGCAGGGACAACGCCACAGACCTTCTCAGCCTCAAGGAGGCCACAAACTCAAGAGATGAGGACATCCGAAAGAGTCTCAGAGAACTTCTAGGGAGCCACGGCAATGGGAATGACGGCCAAAACAGGCTCCCTGCAGCTCGCGACCCCTTTGGAGGATATTTCCTAGACAACAAGCCACACAATCTCTCCCCGCCCAGCACAAGGGGGTTCCAGCTCCCTAGAATTCCTTCCCCCAAGAGCTTTGGCGACTCAATTGAGCGAGGGTCTATTATCAGCACACCCTCCCTCATTGGCTCAGAGGCCAACTCCTCCCTTGTTCTTCTGGAAAGAATCATTCGGGAGATGGGCACTAAGGAGGGACAAGAGTCTCTTCTTGGTCGACTGCAGGAGGTATCAAACAAGCTCTCGGGTATGGCTACATCTCAGAAGCTGGATGAAGTCATTGACCAAGTCAGAGCTCAGTCTGAGCAAGCCATCATTTTGGGCAACTCCTTTGGGAGCCCTCGTGCGAGCCGGTCTCGCAACCTCAGCTTTGAATCAGAGAACAGCAGCATGCCCAGCCAAGCGAGAAGTGCCGTTTCTCAACGGGTTGAGCACATCATGAAAAACGAGGCCCGCAGGAATTCTGAGCCTTTGGCGAGGGGCTCTGATATTCTCAATGACGATCTCATGAGTATCATCCGATCCGTCAAGGACAGCGTCTCTCAAGGTGGTGGTCTCACTGCCGAGGTCAAAGCTCTCGTTCGCGAGCTTCGCGGCGAGGTTTTGGGCATGGGTCGTGAGATCGGTAAGCGCCTTGACCAACAAGCAGCGTCTAAGCGAGGCGTTGAAGATCATGATACCCCCAGCAAGGACGAAGTCGCTCGTGTAATTGATGAAGGGCTCGAGCAGATGAAAGACCAGCTCAACCATGTCCTTCGCGAGCACAGACGCCAATCAGCTGCTTCAGTCAACACCCAGAAGAGTGCTGTCGACTACCAGGAGATCTACAATGCTATGCGTGCCGCCATCCAAGATAACGAGGCGACCAAGAGCAACTTGCCTGACCTGAGCCGCGAAGACGTCATCGAAGCTGTCAGGGATGCTTGGGAGAACTACAAGCCTGAGATTGAGGTTCAACAACTTGGCCTCGAACGCGACGAGGTCTTGTCTTGCTTGAAGCAAGGAATGCAAGAGTATTCAGCCCGTGGCGAGCACCCCCCGGCTGCTTCCAGGGACGATGTTCTCACTGCTGTCGTTGAAGGTCTTCAGCACTATGTGCCTCCTCAAGTTGACCAGCCCGCCACCCTCTCAAGAGATGAGATCATCGATGCTGTTCGTGATTGTCTCGAAGAGTTTGAGTTCCCTGTGGCTCCAGGTGCTGGAGACTTTACACATGAGGATATGGTTGATGCCGTTAGAGAGGGTCTCCAAGATCTCGATGTTCACTCCAGCCGCGCTCTTGTACCAGCTTCTGCTGGCAACAACGATGATGTCAGCGATCGCCTTCGTGAGATCATGGAATACTTGCGCCAGGAGTTCAAGACATTGTCCGAAGAGTCGAAAGAAAATGTTGCTGCCACCGGCCGGGAGACTGAGCAAGTCCTCGGTGCTACCAAGGATGGTTTCGAAAGCCTCCGACAAGCTATGGAGAGTTATGTCGACCGTGCTACCGGCGCTGCTGGCCAGGAGGAGTTCATGGACGATCTGTTGAAGTCCCTCGAGGACTTTAAGGATGAGATGGCTGGAATTGTCTCAACGACTAACCAGGAATCGCGCGAGCAGCTCCAGACAGAGCTCGAAGGCCTTCGAGAGATTGTCAACTCATCTATGATTCCCGCGCCGCCACCTCAATCGAACAACACCGAGGTCCTTGAGGCTTTGAACACCGGCTTCAACAACTTGAGGCAGGAAGTTCTTCGACCTCGTGCCGAGACAAGTGAGATCCTGGATGCCCTCAACGATGGTCTCAACGATCTCCGTGCCGGTATGGACCGAGTCACCAACAAGCCCACTGACTTGACTGCCAACGATGAGATCCTCGATGCCCTCAAGGCTGGCCTCGACTCTGTCCGTGCCGACATTGAGTCTATTCGCGATAGCAGCAACGACCAGGCTGTTGCAACACTTAATGCCACCCCTACCGCAAATGATGAGATCATGGAAGCTCTTAAGTCCGGACTCAGTGGTGTTCGAGCAGACTTGGAAGCTCTTCGCGATAGCCAAACCGAAAAGGCTGTGGCTGTTGCCGAACCCAAGGAGAACGACGAGGTCCTTGAGGCACTGAAGAACGGCCTCGATGCTCTCCGTGTTGACATTGAGGCTATCCGTGAGAATACTTCTGAGAAGGCTGTTGTAGCTGCTGACACCACATCCAACGACGATGTCATTGCGGCTGTCAAGACCGGACTCGAGTCTTTGCGAGCTGACTTCGAAGCGGTCCGAGACAGCAGCGAGAAGGCTCTTGCCCCTGTCGATAAGCCCTCTTCCAGCGATGAGTTCGTCGAAGCCCTGAAGACTGGCCTAGAATCACTGAGAGTTGACATTGAATCTGCTCGCGAGACAAGTGATCGATCGGCTCCCGATGAAAACACTTCGAACGATGAGGTTATCGTAACTCTTAAGAACGGTCTTGATTCGCTACATGCTGAGATTGCCGCGCTCGCCAATCAGGAGAAGCCCGAAGCGTCAGCCGAGAACGCGTCCAGTGACGAGGTCATCGTGACTATGAAGAATGGACTTGATTCGCTACACGCTGAGATTGCCGCTCTTGCCAATAAAGAGAAGGGCGAGGAACCCACTGAGAATACCTCCAACGACGAGGTCATCGTGACGCTGAAGAATGGGCTTGATTCTCTGCATGCTGAGATTGCAGCCCTTGCCAACAAAGAGAAGGTTGAGGAAGTCGCCGAGAATACCTCCAATGACGAGGTCATTGTCACCCTCAAGAACGGACTTGATCAACTCCACACCGATATTGAAGCCATTGCCGCTGCACAGAAGTCTGCTGCTCCAGTCGATAACACAACCAACGACGAAGTCATTGAAGCTCTTAAGAACGGTCTTGACTCTTTGCGCACAGACATTGAGGCTCTTCAAGAAAACAATCAGAAGGCACTGGCTCCTGTAACCGATACGAAGCCTAATGACGAGGTTCTCGATGCCCTCAAGACTGGGTTGGAGTCACTTCGCTCCGATATCGAGTCTCTCCGCGATACAAGCAACGACCGAGCCATCGCTCCTGCTGAGTCACTATCCGACGAGAAGATTCTCGAAGCTCTCAAGACTGGCCTTGAATCCGTTCGCTCCGATATCGAAGCTCTTCGGGACAGCAACGGAGAGCGTGCACTTGCTGCCATCTCAACGGCAAAGTCAGAAGACGGCGAGTCTGGCGAGGGCATGAAGACAGATGACGTCAGGAATCTTGAGGTCCTCATTGCTGGTCTTGCCATCAAGATCGACTCTGTTAAGGCCGAGAATCAAGGAGTTCAGAAAGACGACCTATCTCGGATGGAGGAGCTTCTTCGAACAGTCCAGGACAGTGTTGATGAGATTGCCTCTCGTGAGACTCTTACCAGGTCCGTGTCCGTCAAGAAGAAGAAGGAAGAAGGAGCCGAAGAACCTGAGAGTGGGATCCAAGGCGATGCCGAGGAGCCAGCCTCAAAGGAGGACATGCAAGCCATCGAGACAATCCTCCGCAATACCAAGGGCAAGCTCGACGATCTTATTGACGGTGAGCAGGCCGTTCGTAAGGATCATATCGATAATATCGAGGCTCTTCTGCTCGAGACACGGGAGACTATGGGATCTCTCACTACTCAGCTAGAGACCGTCTCACGCAAGGAGGAAGTCACTGCATTGGAGGCACTCCTCAC
Source organism: Fusarium pseudograminearum CS3096 (assembly GCF_000303195.2). Taxonomy (NCBI): domain Eukaryota; kingdom Fungi; phylum Ascomycota; class Sordariomycetes; order Hypocreales; family Nectriaceae; genus Fusarium; species Fusarium pseudograminearum. The sequence goes on from NC_031951.1 coordinate 1,963,999, forward strand.
TCAAGTTTCCACTGGCCTGGACGAGATCAAGGACCAGGCCACCAAGGAAAGCGAGAATCCCGACAAGGTTTCCAAGGGAGATGTCGAGGCTGTTGAGGCCTTGACTCTTGAGATCAAGACTGCCCTCGAGGGCTTCACTGGCACTGACCTTGCTCTCCTAGCTCGCAAGGACGACGTCAGCAACCTGGAGGCTCTTCTCATCAAGAAGGAAGATATTGCTGGCCTCGAAACTATTGTCAAGGAGTTCCAAGAGAAGCTGGACACGTCAGTGGATGCACAAACCAAAGCCATTGCCGTCCGTGACGAGGAAAGCACATCTGTCGCTGACCGCGTCACTGAAGTCAAGAGCTTCCTCGAGGAGCTCCAAGGAGCCATCAACACCAAGCTCGACGAGGGCGCTACCGGTGTTGACGGTGTTAGCAAGCTTCTTGAAACCATGGGCGAGAAGATCGACAAGAACGAGAACGTTCACCAGGATCTCAAAGACATGCTTGATATGATCAAGGCCGAGTTCGAGGACTCCAAGGCTGTTGTGTCTGGCGTCAAGGTTGAGTCTAACGAGAAGCTCCAAGAGGCTACTGAAACTCTCGGCACCAAACTCGACGAGAAGATTGGTGAGCTCATTGCCAAGTATGAGGCCCTCGAGACCACCCTTGACGAACGAAGCAAGGTCAGTGAGGCTCGAGATGAGGTTATGGAGGCGGCTCTTGTTGGCTCTAAATCTGTTACGGATGAGTTGAAACTCCTCATTGACACCCTTGGGTCGACCGTCACCGATTCGCTGGAGAAGATGGAGGAGGCTTCAAAGACCGTCTTTACCAAGGTGGAGGAGCTCAGCACCCGTACTGAAGAGACCCACACTGAAGACAAGGCCGAGCATCAACAGACTCGTGACCAGATCACAGAGGCCCTGACCGCTGTGGAAGGGCTGAAGGGAGACATCAGCGAGTCACACCCCAAGATCATCGAATCTGTCAAGGATCTCCTCCTCCTCGTCGGCGAGCACTACGAGCACACCAAAACTTCTACGACTGAGATTCAAGACAAGATTCTTGAGCACAAATCTCCTGCGGAGCTTATGACGCTTCTGACACTTCTGACGGATGACAAATACAACAACACACAAGTTCATGAGAAGCTCGATCAACTTATCGCGCAGATCTACAACGACTCAGAGGTCAAGGAGCGTCTCGATAAGATCATTGAGGAGAAGTACAACGATGCTGAAGTTCGTGAGAAGTTGGACAAGATCATTGAGTCAAAGTACGATGATACCCCAGTTCATGAGAAACTTGCTACCATCATTGAGTCAAAGTACGATGACACAGCGGTTCGCGAAAAGCTCGACAACATCATCGAGTCCAAGTACGACGATGGTGAGGTGCGTGCAAAGCTTGACAAGATCATCGAGGAGAAGTACGACGATGGTGAGGTGCGTGCAAAGCTTGACAAGATCATCGAGGAGAAGTACGACGATACTCCTGTCAAGGAAATGCTGGGCACCATCATTGAGCAAAAGTACGATGATGCTCCTGTCAAGGAGATGCTGGGTACAATCATTGAGGCGAAGTATGACGACACACCTGTTCGTGACAAGTTGGACCTGATCATGGATTCGAAGTACGACGATACCATTGTTCGTGAGAAGCTCGACCTGGTCTTGGATGGACGGTACGATGATGCTGTGGTGCAAGACAAACTTGACAAGCTTGTCGACCACACCGCAGTCGCCGACCAGGCTTTTACTCGTCTCGACACCCTCGACAAAGTTCATGCGTCGGTTCTCAAGACCGCGTCCGATATCTCTGATTTCCTTCAATCACAGAAGCGACGCATTGAGAAGGCTCATGAGGATCACAGCAGACATCTCCAAGAGACCATGGCATCCGTCGAGCGTAAGCTCGCCGAGAAGGACCACGTGGAGACCGCAGTCTTGAACCTTCGAGATGAGGAACTGAGACTCCGTCAGAGTGTTATGAGCCTTCGATCGGAGCAGGAGAATTTAATCCGCCAAAAGACACGCCTGACTGGTGATGTCTCATCACTCGAGACTGCCCTCAGTATGCGCAAGGAGGAGCTCTATGACATGGAGTCTCGTGCGGAGAACTTGGAGCGCCGCATCCTCGAGGGTGTGATGGATCATTCGCGAGTCCTTCTCATGTCCAAGGCTAAAAGAAGCGGTAGCGACGCTATGAGCCGCAAACGAGTCAGAAAGCCTGCCGAGGAGGACTCTCAGCAAGACGGTCGCAAGTCTATGGTGGGCATGGCGCTGAATGCGAAGCGCAACATGGCCGCCGCTTCCCCAACAGGAGCAGCTCGACGGATCGTTTCGCTCAGTCAAATTAACAATAACGTGGCAAGCGGAGGCGTTAAGCGCAGCCAAAGTGTACGAACTCCCGCTGCTGGTGGTGGTGGTAAAACATACCGCAAGCGAAGCTGGGGTGGTGGCCTCGAATTGACCGACAACGACAAGGAAAACTCTGTCAACGAGACCGTCGAAGAGGTTGACGAGGCAGATGTCAAACCAAGCCTGACCTCAGAAGCCGTAGAGGTCCCTGACGAAGAGACAATAGTTCTCGAACAAGAAATAAATGGTGAGGGTAGTCAACGAGGTGATAGCGATAACGAAACGCTAAGACGGAGTAGCAGGGGCACCGTGATCACAAACAGCACGGATATGTACACCGACGGCGACAGCTACAGCGAATATAGCTACACCGAGAGCGAGTGGACGGAAAGCAACGTTGGCACCGACATAGGATCGGTCCAAGGCAACGAAGTTGCGATTATTGGGAACTAATGCACGACGAACGACAAGTCCGATTTTGATTTATTAACTGCGATACCATTCGTGTTTGTTTGAGCGACATGAGGAAGAAGGAAAACGGGTTTGGTTTGGTCATGATATTTGAATGATGGAGCGTTTCGGTCTGGTCTGGCACGGTTTTGATGAGTTTTGAGTTAATCGTCTCTTGTATTTTATTTTAGTGTTGACGGTTTGCCACGAGTCTTTGTTATGAGCATATGTTTTGCTTGATAGGTCTAGCAACAAAAAGGATTTATGAATCGATACTTTTTACCAGTATTTGTCTCGAGTTTGTGATGTCTTGCGATATCTTCTTGTGTATAGAAGTGTAAGTGTAAGTGTGGATTTATATCCTATAGTCAATGATTGCTTTGACCCACTATGTCGCCCGTATCTTATCAGTAATTGGGAAGTCCCCTCCAACAAGCGCGTGTAGCTATAATAAACATCCGCGACAAACCAGCATCAACCCACGACACTGCCCTCCGATCTGCGTCCTTCACGTTCAGTTGGTCAATTGGATCGACCATGGACCAAACTCAAGCCGGCGGTCTTCTCGACCCGCCCGAGCTCACGCCGCTCGAACAAGAGGTTTTGGACGAGTATGAGCGACTGGCTGACAACATGAACAAGGTACGTCTGAACGACCTAACCTTGCTAGACTGGTTGAATGATCCCTAACATGCGCTGCAGCTGGCCACTATTCTCGAACATCTCGCCTCGAATCCTAGCTCAGAAATCCTCGATGGCCTTCGCGAGCTCGAGCGCAAAACAAGCCTTGCCTTTACGCTTCTCAAAGCCAGTGTTTACAGCATAGTCTTGCAGCAGGAGATCGACTGGGGTGATGGCTCGACGGCGCAGTAAACAGGAATAAACAAAAGGAAGCACTCGGAGAAGGGCCAAGAGACTAGGATTGATACCCAGCGTAACACGACACGAGAAATGACCAATATCACAAGATAATAAAAAAACATTTGATATGATTTCCAAGCGTGATGTTACATCATCTCATACTTGTTTTGCCACATCAGGGGACGTCAGCGGAGAAACACCCTCCATTACAGGCTACAGATACATGATTTCTTTTGATAGTACAAGATGGTGCGTAAGAGTGTGGGTGTGAGTTTAATTTAGTATACAGCTCCTCCATAGTACACCTTGCGCACATCCACCAGCTTCTTGCCCCGGCCGATGGCAATCTGCTCGGGGTCAGGCTGGTTGGTAAGTGCTTGGTAGGCCGCCTTGACAGAGTTCATGGGGTTCTTGGATCGGGGCATGCGGGCAGAAATGTCGTGAATACCGGCAGCGCGGCACATTTCGAAGATACGGTGGGGGCAGCGAAGTCCAAAGCCTGCGACGTTGGTTAGCGTGTACGAGGCAAAAGATAATGTTTAAATACGTACCAGGAGGTCGAGCCATCAACTCGACGACAGTGCCTGAGATCTTGGAGGTCACGTTGCCGTAGATGGTGCGGTTCTCATATCGGCGAACAGGCTTCATGTTGCGGATAGCCAACATCTGAGCTGTCTCCTCAGCCACACCGGGCTCAGTAGACTTGGCCATACCCAGGCCCAGACGACCGTTGCCGTTACCAGCAATGGCAACGACAGAGGTGCTACGGACCTTGCCCAGACGAGTCTGGTTAGAGACCCATCGAGTGACAAGACCCTTTGTGAGCAGCGAGCGGATCTCCTTGAGAGACATGCCGGTCAGGCGTTTGATCTCCTGGTATTTACCAGAATCGTCCTGACCTTGATCCTCGGGGTCAACGGCGTGCTTGTACAGGCCCTTGACACCAGGGACCTTGCCCAGGTCAGGTGCCTCAGCTGTGTAAGTGCGGTCGACACCCGCAGGGCCGTCCTGGATGAGCTCGAGATTTGTGGGCTCGACTTCACCCTGGCTGCCGAAACCAACAATCTTGTCGAGCTCAGACTTCCATGCCTCATCAACAGCCTCGTCAAGCTTCTCAGCTTGAGAGCGGGTCATGAATTCAGGACCCTTGTCGTTGGCAGTGGGCTCGGGACCGTCCTCGGTAACAATGTAGCGCTTAATCAACTCTGGGTCCTTCTCGATATCTTTGAGCTCCTCCTCGGTAAGGTCTATCAAGTCCTCGCCTTGGCTTTCCTTGACTCGCCGCAATGCCCGGACCATGGCACGGGTAAGCTGGTCGCTCGTCTTCTTGTCGGTAACCTTCATCATTCTCTCTCCATAGTTGTCGATCCATTCGTTCTTGTCGGGCCATTGCACCTCTCTCGGAGTACCCTCGATCTCAGGCCTAATATCGTAGCGGGGGTCGAGCGTTGAGTAGTCCTCAATGTAGGTGGGCTTGTAGGGATCGTCACGTATACGACCCTGAATAATAAGGTCCTCGGGGTTGACAGCCTTTTCACCTAATTCGATAGCCTCGAGCTGCTCTGGTGTGTAAGAGGCCCTCAAGTTCTCCATATCCTTCTTGCTCAGCTCGCCAAACATGTCCTGCTTGTACTGTTTCATCTTGCTGGTGTGCTCACCCGACTCCTTAATCAATCCCAGGTCCTGGGCGGTAACATTTCGAAATCGAGACTTGCGCTTCGACCGGGGTGCCGAGGTGTGAAATTGGCTGCATGGAATGATGGGGACGGTGATGGAGGTTGAGGCCGTTCGGGATGAGGCGATGCACCTGCCGAGGAGGTTGCGCGCCGGACGTGCGACGCTCATGGTCGGCAGGAGTCGGATGAGAGTCGATTCGAGAAGGGGTCCAGCGACGAGGGAGGAGGGGGAGGTTGAGTCTATTGGCGTCACTCTCTCGCTCTCTCTATATCTCTCTCACACGAGCTCGAGATTTTTTTGGGACCCAGGAAATGGATCTCAATTCAATTGACAAGTTCCCCATGCGGTTAGCGTCTGAGAACGGCTGAAGAGCCAATCAAGGTGCAGATCTTGGGAACTTTCATTCTCCGATCAAGATCACGTGTTATATATTTGTCTAAATTAACTTCATGTCAGTCCCATTGAATTCAACCAGGCCTCTACATTATAGTGGTCCGTATTGGGCAATCAAGTGTCTTGGTAACAATTCAAAGTAGTAAATTATATGGAATTGAACTGAACACAATCTCTACGTCTGATAATTGGTTCTCGTATTCTTCTCTTCCTGATACACAGCCTTGACCAATCATGATCTATCTTCACATCAGTCGACTTTTGTTACAAGGTGAAACGTCTCAGTAACCCCTGGAAGCCTAGTCAACGTTAGGGGTCTGTCGTGTTTACCACCGTCCTCACCACCCATGTGGGCCAATTTACCATGGACCTGCTTCTCGTCTCCCATCGCCGTCTTCCATTTCAACTCTTCCCTTTTCATTGATCGCTTATTGTTTCTGGTTGTTCTTGTTCTCCCAAACACTTACCATCCTTTTAACCTGTACGTGACTGGCGCACGACAGTTCTTTTTATTCTGTACATAATTCAAAACTCGCTATATCAACCTGATCTTCACTTCATCTCGAACTTCGCACTTCGCATCATCATCACCATGGCTCAATTCGATTGGTTTTCCAAAATCGGCGCTACAGACGAGGCCGTCGCTGTCCTTAACGATCAACCTATACTCTTCACTATTCTTCTGGTCGTTCTTGTTGCCGTCATCCTGCAGATGGTCCTTCTCTGGTACATTCACTATGCCACTATGAAGCCCGAGCAGCGCAAGGCAGCCCAGGATAAGAAGGACAAGAAGAAAGCGGCAAAGACCAAAAAGCCCGCCAACGCCAGATAAAACAACCTCACTCCTATACCACCTTCACGGCCATTTATGTTGCATCAGCCAACTCAAATCAGATCCACAAGCTCAAACCCAGTTCTTCATCTCACGACCCTTCTTTCCATGGGATGATCCCACCCATCATTATACAGTCCTCTTGTTCTGCCATGAGATATCATAATATAAATCCTTATACCCATTACCAAATTTTGTCCCTTTTCTCACATAGAACTCGTTACCCAGTGATACGTTTGCGCCGTCAAATCTTGGTCGATCAATGTTATATCCCGTTATCGCAACTGAGCCACTGGTCCAGAGTCTGGAAGTCGCATGGGCCCCCTCCTGCGTGCCCATACTGTAGGCAGGTTTGTGAGCCGGCTATAGCGTTCCAACTCACACTCATTATTGTGCTCTCCTGATCTTCCTGCTTGGCGAAGGCACGAGTTTCTGGCAAGCCGTTTCCTGGTGTCATGTCTGGCTGTTCGTTTGTGATGTGTGTTTCTGAACTTGTTGCGCACGGGATTGTAGGAGGAAGCATTGATCTTTTGCTTCTTCTCTTCTTGACAAGCGAGGGCACTTGAATATGCGCGAGAAGAACTCCCCAAGCTCTCCTTTCTATGTGACTCATAGAATCTCCTGATTCGTTGCACGAGCTAGAAATAGTCCCTTCACTTGGTCGCAGGGCAGCCACCTTTTGTCTGATTGCGGGAGACTCAGCATGCCCCATGCGCGCGAGAGATATGGCGATGACTGGAAGTAGCTGGGCGCGATCTGATACACTCTATCACCGCTGTTAGAGACTTAAAGCGCATCAACCTAAGACATATATACCTTGAGAAATGGTACGTGGAAAACACCAGGCGTCAGTTTCGCAAGACAGTAGTCAGGCCCACAGCCCCAGACCTGACAGCCTTTGTATGTTTTCTCTGTAGCCAGGGTCAATTGTTCGAGGAGGATGTCCAGTAAGGATAATGAGTGCAAATCTTCCAGCAATTCTGCATAAGTAGCACTCTCCATTCTGCTATTTGATCCCGCAAGTTTCCTCTTGTCGCAGTTTGATGGATAGTTCAGGCTGGACATAAAGGCATCGATAGCATCTTGGTCGGTTGGCTCCAAACTCTCCAACAAGTCGCTTCCTGGGCACAACTCGGCATTTTCTCCCGCGCTGATCATCCTTTTCTGTCGTTTTCGTGTTCGGGGTGCCTTTTTGGGTGGCTCTTGTCGCTCGCCAAGTCGGCGAACATCGATTGCTAACAGCAAACCCCGAAATGGTGTCGTCCATGCCGATGCTGGAGCGACGAGAGCTGATGAAAGATCCGGATGTTGAATCGAGAAGGACAAAAGGCTAGGCAGCGAGGTCGCTAGTGACCTATTGTGCTCGAGATGGATACCTAGACGATCCCAAATCTGGTGAAACCTCGAGTTAGTGGTGGAAGATTGAGATTGAGAAGAGGCTGTTGAAATACTTCGGAGTTACTGATCGTTTCAGCGAGACCCTCAAGATGAGCAGGTTCTAAGATAGGACGACCGTCAATGGCGAAGGACACCTCAATGCAACAAACCCCAGAGCGAGAAATCCATAGGTGGGAATTTGTGACTGCTGATAGAAGATCTTTGGCGTTTTCGATATTTTGTGCACCGTCTGGAGGGTCGATATTCAATGACGATGTTGCTGAAAGTTCAACATTTGCCTGTTTTGCAACTATACGTATCGTTGGTAGGCGCAGCGTACAGGACATCTTTGCCTCGTCCTAGGCGCATACCAAAACATGAGATGAGTTGTTTGGTAAACTGCTGTAACCGTTGGTCTTGCGTTTTGTCTATACCTTTCACCGAGGAAGGTGCTCCCGGGTACCAGACCTACCAGCAGCACATAGGAAATCGACCAGGAAAGAGCGATTGAAGTGGTATTTAGTAGGTATAGATTGTGATAATGCAGTGCTACGGTACTAAGCCAAGACCTGAACAACTACCTATGTCCTAAGATGAATATTCCAAGATATCTACTAGACTAACACGCCGTCGTCTGTACAATTATGAAGCCACTAAATGTCTATAAAGTGCGCCCCCACGGTATTTGCATCCTTGATATAATAAACACTTGTGCTTGCTCCCCAAACTCCTTGCAATTGATGAATAGACTACTTCGCGAACCATGGGAATTTCTTCTTTGGTGGCTCCGCAAAACCAGCTGAGCCACTTTCAACATGCACACTGCGCTGATAAATGTCCTGTTTGATCTGTTAGCAGTGTCTTGATCAGTATTGGCTTGACCTTCTTACCTCTTCGTCTGTCGGCATTCGGCAACCCAGAATCAGCTCTCGTGCATTATCATGCTTGGCTAGATTCGGGTATGATGTGCCCTGACTTTTCATCATCGGAAGCAGAACCTCTCCAAGCACCTCAAACTTTTTCCAGTTAATGCGGTCTCCCTCTGCCCCAACGAAGGTTCTGCTTCCCTCCTCGGCGGACACCAAATCTCTTCGGTGAAGAGGAATGAATGGAATTCTTGGAAGAGATGAATTCTCCCAAGCTAAACGATACGCAAAGTGACTCTTTTGCGTTCCCATCAGTATACCCAACCGAGCGAATCTCTTTTGTATATCGGCTGGTACTAGCGCCCTTGTTTGATTCAACCGATGAATAGCTGTTCCGTTTACACCAGCTAGAACAGCCGCCAGACCATTGTAATTGTTCAACTGGCGAAGTTTAAGCGATATATTCATGAATTTCTCGAGTATCAGCGCTCGGTGTTTGGCCTTGTCTCGTAATAAAATCATGTTGGCAACCCATTTCGCAATATGGTTGAAGTGGTTAATCATCCTGTTGACATTGCGCAAACTCTTGCATCTTTCTTTTTGTGATGCCGACAGACTGACATGTCGAACAAAGTCTCGGATACGGATAGACGAAAACATGATCCAGTCGATTCTGGTCAACTCATCCGCAACATCATCAGCGGGTATGTCCATGAAGATATGGTAGCGGAACTTGTTCATGGGCAAATTGTCTGTGGGCTCCAAGCTAGCCGCCGCTCTCTCATAGTCCTCGAACGTATGGAAGTGCACTTGACTTGAGACACTGCTACTTCGATCTGCAAGCGAAACCTCCGAGCTCCCAGATGGTCGCCCATCAGTATCGGATTCCACTGTCAACACGCTCACACCAGATGACAGCTCGTTCATGTCTTTTGACAGGATTTCGCCCGCAAGCCTATCGCTTGCCTCATCCGAGTTCGCCCAGCCAGTGTCATCGTCCTCTACCACGTTGAATTGGAGATGGCGCCGCATGTGCTGCGCAGCGATGGAGAAAATCGGCTCGGTACTCAAATATCTGATGAACTCTTCCAAGTTTCGTCTTGTTTGCGGACGTGCGAAGTCGCCAGGATAGAGCGACACCCATTTGGCCACTACTTCGATGATGCGTAGTTGCGTTGCCGTCTTGGAAAGATAGTGCGCTGTCTTGTCTTCCCTCACCTGATCCAGCCTCGTCAAAATGGCAGTGAAGAGCTCGCCAGGAGCCGCAAACTTGCGATAAAGACACAGGAACACATCAGAGAAGTTGTTATCTATCCGAGTCAAGCGGGGGGCGAGAAGACGGTCAACTAGCTCCTCAAACGTCACTCCTGCTGCCTTGGCTTGCTTATCTAGACTGTTGTCGTCGTTTCTTTGAAGTATCGGAATGTCGTCGGAGTAACGATATGACTCTGGATCAGACTCATCTACATCCAGAAATGAATCGGTGCTGGGCCTGTCCAGCCGAATACCGGGAGTTCTGAGCATATTGTTGAGTGTTTGCGTCGGGCCGAGTTCTCCCGCCTCGGGATTGGGACTGGCAGACTGACCCCGTTTAGGGCTACGAGAAGTCTGCGTTCGATAGCCTTCGCTGATCGTAGGAATGGAAAATCCCTTGAGCAAAGAGAAGTCGGAGCTTGCTCGACTGTGCTTGCTATGTTGGCTGATGGGACGACCGGTGCCGATATCAGGGGCTTCTAGGTTAGCAGCGGATTGCGCTCTTCTGCGCGACACTGTTTCGCCATTCTCTTCTGAATCGCAGTCAGTAAACCTTGGCTCCCAAGAACTCAATCCAAGCGCATACCTCTTCGATGTGCCATAGCAGCCCTCAGGATGGTGTGCAGACATGTCTTCGCAACCTCAATGTCATCGGTAGACGAAATCTTGTAGGTAGACACGCAAGACTTGAAGTATGTGTGGCTTGCTATCGCTTCGGCGTTAACTTGCCACTCAGCTTCGGGTGTCTCGCATTTGCAGGCCACCAAGCTGGCAGGTAGGCCGGAGTTTGTGAGCGCAGCTGCAATCACTCAGTTAGCATGGCCCCCTTAGCATACATAACAAGTATATCTCATACCTAGTGTTTGAGGAAGCTCACGCACAGACTCATGGTTTGTGACATCATACAAGATGAGCGCAGCGTCCACTCGAGGGACGATGTGTCCATTGATTTGTTTGGGCCACTGAATAGGTTGCGTAGGGTTCAGCTCAAAGTACTCCAGATCCAGCTCGAGCAAAGTTACAGCATGTGAGTTGTTATCAACCAGCATGCGAACACTGGAGGCATTGGAGATGGGTGGTCGAGATAGGCCCAGGACCCGCTGAACAAAAGATGATTTGCCAACGCCTGTGGAACCGATAACGGCAATATTAAAACTCTCCATGGTTGGAGGTGTTTGTGCCTGTAAAACATAAAGCTGTGGTCAGCCGTCTGTCGCATAACTGCCTCCAATACCCAGATCCCGTCCCGATGCAGAGCAACAGTGCCCCGCGCAAGCTAGAGCAGAGCGGGGCGGCATGTGATAAAATGATGTTTGTTACATACCCAGTATGACGAGGGTGCAGCGGTCAAAGATTCTCGACGAGGAGGCGGCCAATGCTGATTTGCTTCGTTATCATCGCTGTCTGGGTCTGTGACTGGCTTTCTTGTTTCCCCGCGGCCTCTGCGTTTGGCGGGCTTGGCAGGGTTACCGAAGTTGTGCCCTTTTGTGTCGTGGAAAAGATGTTCGTGGTCTTGGTCGTCTAGCGATTGGTAGACTGAGCTTCCATCAGATTTGTCGTCGTCCTCGGATGTGGTAGCAGCTTGGATTGCTGGATCGTATGTCTGGAAGAAAGGATCGTCGATGATTGAGCCGACCGAGTCTCGATGGTTACTGGTAGGCGCTGAGGGATCGGAGTCGCTTTCGAGATTGGAGTTTAGAGAAGCCGAGCTGGCTGTCGAGTATGGGCCAGGAGCGGCAAGGCCTGGAGTTGAGTGAGCATTTTGCGGACCAGCATGGTTGGATTGCATGATCGCAACTTCAGCGACTATGCTGAATGCAAGAGAAGCATAGAGGGGCCAAGGTAGATTAAATGCGAACGACGCAGATATGGTATGGAGGGAACAAATCTCGTGGCGTTTGCGGGGAGGGAAGAAGCCGTAGAACTCGCTCGAGGAGCTACAGTGAGATAGGTAGGGGCCAGAACCGTGGTAGGCGGAAAGGATGGGATAAAACTCGAGAAGGGATAGAATCGCTTGTGGTTTGAGTGACGAGAGACAAGACACAAAGGGCAGCAGAGCAGAATGCCAGTAAACGAGGGAGGGAGACGAGTTTACTGACCGACAAGACTTTGCACTGTACCGCAGGTACAGCAACGTACCTGAGAGGTGAGGGACCAACGGAAGGGATTGGATCGATGTCCAATTGGTGGTTGTGGCACTGTACCTTGACTAGCGAGGTTGACGTCTGGGGCGCAGATACGACGGGAACAAGAGCTGTAGGTCGGCTGGCCTGACGGACAAATTGGAAATCAATGCCTACCAAGTCAATTGAAGTTCCAAAGCCAGGACAAATATAATAATTGAGGCACAAATGCTGGTGCACTATTCTTAGGTACCTAGGCAATGCCCACGATGAAGACCAAGCGACGCAACTGAGACACCAATCTCCAAGTACCTAGGTAGTCGAAACCTATTGGAAACACAACATGTTAGTCCAGCCAGCCATGCTCACACTGACGTGATTCAACACAACCAAGGGCGTTGACACGAGGAAACGTCCGACAGGAATCTACCCGTACCTGCACTGTATCGTCTGTATCGCAGCAGATAGCCGTTGCGATGCCCTTTCGTGGAGGGGCAGGGCAGCGCCAGAGGCGTCAGATCTCAGTTCAGGAGACACGCTGTGTTGGACCCAGCGGCTTGGTTGAAGAGTGGATGCGTTGGTGGATGCGTTGGTGGATGCGTTTAGACCTGAATGGAGGGGGTTCCCGAGAAGCGAGCGCGCCCAAAGGAATGAAGCACAGGATATGTGTGTATCAACAAGCTCCCGCCAGACGCGCGAAATGTCGAATCTGGTACAAAGAGGGGAGAGAAAGCTGGCTGGAACCGAGCCCGTGGATCGGGAAAGGAAAGGCAACGTTTTAGGAGCGGTTGGTCTAAGGTACGGGAGCCTTAGTTGGGTGGACTACTTCCAGTTCAGGAAACTGGGTTCAAAGCGTCAGGATGGTCAATAGGTAGTGTCTCGGCGTTTGGGTTAAATTGGCTGTTGAAGATCCGGTAATAAATAGCAATATGCAGTAATATTAACGGCAAGCATATCACATCACCATGAAACAAAACAAAACAATCCAAACAAAAAAGGGTCCTTCCTGTACGAAACGGCCTATCCATAGATAGTAGGCCAAACCTGCCAAGACGACAGTTAGGTTGATTAACTGTATCATATCCATAGAGCGAATTGCATCGTAATTGTGTTGTTGACAGTGCTTCAGCATCTTGTGAAGCAGGTTGCAGGTTGCAGGTTCTGGCGTTGTTGATGTTGACGCGTTTCATTGGGAATCACTTCAAGGACCCAATCTCATGTGCTCCTTTGGCGCGTTCATATCGATTGGCTGTATTAGACACCTCACTGCATACGGCAGGGACCTACCCTTGCTCATTCTGAACAATCACAAACCCTCATTGCATCCAGACCAGACCACCAATTGTCATTAAAATGGAAGGTTAACCAACCTGGTGTGCATACTTGCCAGGTCTGCCCACATGGCCATTGCATGACAGCAACAGCTTGCCTGTACCTCACTCGCTCCTCGCCTGCCCGCACTTATCTGCACCTGATCGTAAATCAACCAATGCAAAGCACCAAACATTGAATGCCGAGCGGTTCAGCTTGCACCTGACACTACCAGTCAACTTCAGTATCCAATGTCCTTCCACTCCGCATCTCTTCAGCTGTCCTCCATGATGATGGGAGATTGAGGTACTTGTACGGGCTGGAGTGTACAAGCAAAGAAGCAGAGTGTGTTTTCTGCGTGAATTAAGATGGTAGCGTCATCCGTCGAACCGGTTCGACTCGAAATTCTCATGAAGCTATACTACTACTCTAAGTCTTGAACTTGAGCCCCGCCGCCAATGAACTATATCACCAACAACGAGCTATCGGATACGGTTGAATAAGTTCGGTACCGTGGTTTAGTCTGAGACACTCTCTAGTCAGAATGTGGGGTCTACTAATCAGCCAACCAAGGCTTCAAAGACTCACGGTTGTAAAGAAAGTCTGTGATAAGCCATTGCCGGATCTTATGGCTCCTCGACTTTAGCAAAAAGAATTCCTCAAGCATCGTCCCCTTGTTCAAAGTTAAATCCGACCTTGGACCCCGCTCGAAACCAGGGGCTCAGGGCTCTGACGTCTTGGTAACGATGTGAAACTTATATCCTATCATAAGTCTCTCTACTGGTCGTGTCTTAATTTCAAACATGCCGATCAAATGTTCTCTTGGGATCTAGACTCCTGTTGTGCTACAAACGCATGGTGTTAGTTTCCACCATATGATATATACCAGAAAAGTTGGCGCTCAAGGCATAATAAGAGACGAAATTACAAAGTCAGCTTATGCTACTCATATCACACTGAGGTTGTTTATTCTTATACCCTAAAGCTGAGAGGCCAACTTTTCTGTTTCCTGCTAGCCCCAGCGTTGAGAACATTGCGACTGCGTTCCATTCTTGGTGACGGAATGAGACATGAAGCAGATCGATCCGGCTCTCCCAAGGTAGCTCCCAGTTATTAAACTCTGTATGGTTCGCTGCCCCATTGACGTTTTCCTGTTTCCGTACTCCACCTCGCTTATTGTGTGGCTACAGAAACCCATTGGTTGACTCTTATACTCTGAGACTTTACGACTTGTATAGGTAGTTAAATGGGCCAGTACACGCGATTCATGACGAACGATCCATCTTGTAAACTTTGATAGTCAGCGGCTAACGGGGACACTCCATATCCGTATTTTTTCTATCGGCCGGCACCGATTCATGTTGCTACTACAATTCCCCGAATGTGTTGACCACGAGTCACTTGGAGCGGATAAAGGATAGCAGAATATGTTTGGCCTTATTATGTCCCATTTGGCAATCCAATATTTTGAATTCTGGCTTGCTAAAGAGGCCAGAATTGCCATCAACAGACTGTGAATGCCAAGGTAGGAATGACTTTGCCCGTTTTATGTTTCATGTTCAATGAGAGTCTGTCTGGTATTTCAGAGGAACGGCGAGATGTTACAGTCATTCAGCATCCACCCAACTAACAATGCTAAAGCATCCTTCAGTGATTAGCAGCTGTTATCCGGGTTCATGGTTAACCACCTCCGGGAGGTGTTCCTTGGAAACATGCCCGACAATTGTCTTGGCACATTCCCACGCCCAAAAGCGGGAACTTTTATCAACTTGACAGAAGCACGAACCGCCCTCTGTCCTGTCATGACCACGCACGGATGGATCGCTCCCGTGGAGCATGGCGCCGCCAGGTTAGGTGTCACAACTCTATTTCAAGTCAATAATGCATGTTGGCTGGCTGGCTGTCTGGGTAGTGCAAGACGACGCTACCTGGGACGTGAGCTGCAATCAAGTTCCAAGGTTGAGTAAGCCATTGTAAATTCCTACCACGTACTGCATCTGAATATCCGGGAATTATCAGAGCATTGATTGTGTTCCTGGTCATGCCATAATTGAAACACCCTTCATAATTTGGTTGGGAGACCAGTTGCCCTCTGGCTGATGACTTGACAGAGAGAACAAGGATAACAATAGCCATCCTTCTATGTCGACAAAGTTAAAGCTCTTCTGCGTCTGGTAAGGTTAGTATCATGAGGTCTGGCCCCTCGGGGTGGAATTCTATTGACAATTACACATTTACAATGCCCCCTCGGCAGCTAAACTACAAGAGATTGTGTACCATGAGGCCCCAAGTCGTGTTTATGTGCTAATGCACAGAAGAGCTTGATATGCGCGTGTGTTTACCCATGCAATGAGCTTGTTAAGTAGACTTGCTGACTCTAGCAGAGACTTATGAGACAAGATGAGTCGCCGTGTCTTACCCAGGACCCTGCATCTATGCATACATGCACATGTGTGCAATGAGAGAGCCAGTACATGTAGCTCCATAACTTACTGAGAGGATATCCAACAACAACCAGCCTTGCTCTTGTGAGCTATGTCCCAAAACAGCCGTTTCTGAAGAATAAAGTTTTGTCAAACACTAACCAGACAGCGGGAGGCACTCCTTTTCCGCGATCAGGAACGCAGAGCGCACATGGCTTTGCCCGGACCGGTCCAGGAACTCGCCCCCGGGTCCAAGTTGGTTGCGCCACGACATCAATGCCCGCCATCGCCGACAACCTCAAACCTTCTTCCAGTGGGTCGGGTCTTGCTTGACAGACTTTGACATGGAGGAATGAACGATTGTTGGTGCTGTATTACTCTAGCATAGGCTTCGAGCTGGATGTATTTATCTCGCCAACCACCCAACGTGCGGATTCATGAGAAAATTTGTCAGTTCATCCTTTATCATTCTATCGGCACAAGGCAACGATACTACTCTCAAGTTTTTCCTTCAATATCGTTTATATGATTGGTGTTGTGCTGCAATCACAGCAGTCTCCAATCATTTAGGATCCTATCCAACATCCACTTCTAAGTTCGTTGCCCAGCTTGCCCATCATGGCTACAACCATGTTGTACACAACTGGTGCCTCAGTGGAGGATCCCCCTCACAGCTTAACAAACACTACAAATGGCTCTGGAAAGCCGAGGCACCGACCAACGGCACTGCAGATTAAACCACTGGACCCCAGTGAGTTGAGTGCCAAGTTGGGTGGCCTCTCCGTTGAGTCCAATGATCAACTCAGTCCCTCAATTCATATCGAGAATTCTACCAGGCCGCCGCTGTCTGCTATGAGCATGGGCGTATCACCTAGGACCATCCCCGAAACACGCCTAAGTCCATCAGCGAAAACCACGGTGTCTTCAGCGTCTTGTAAGAGAGACAGCGACAGGCTGAACCTGCCATCACCTGGAAAGCCTCCACGCCGGGGTAGCATATTTGATGCATTCCGTTTCAAGGGCTCGAACTATACAGATGAAGCACAAAGCCAAGATACTGGAAATGCTCAAAAACCTGCCCCCTACAAGCATGTTCCTCAAGTGGCAGCACAGCAGTTTGCTCGCACCACCACTGTGGAGACTCTGTCACAAAAGACTTCACCCAAAGGCATGAGACCTGCCCCTGGGCCTCGGTCAATGAGCAACGCTACCATTTCGTTGCAGGAGTACCACAGACAATACAAACGAGCACAGAGCATATGTACTGGTAGAACGTCAAGTGGCTATAACCAGTCGAAATTGGCTGGTACCGTCGATGCAAACGACAGAATCTCCCAGCAAAAGAAACAAAATGCTCGTTTGAGTTCATACGGCAATAGACCTGAACTACCAAGAAGAATGAGCACGGGCAACATGTCAGGGAAAAATGATCCCCAGCCCCCATCACCATTTCGACAAGATTCTACAGGTATTGGAGGCTTCCAGGGAAACAATGCTCCCAGCACAAGACGAGACTCTGCTAGTTCATCAGGCTTTTCAGACACATCGTCATCATTCACGCGCGATTCTGGCCCAGCAACTCCGTTCAAGTCGGAATTCGGTGGCAATATTTCTCCCAACCGTCGAGGGTCGGAGACCAGCGCAGCAACCTCTGGATCGCGAAGAGGCAGCTTTGTCAATGTCCCAAACCCTCAGCACACAGCTGAAATACACCGTGTGGACTGGTCGCAGAGTGATCAATCCGCAAAGGTCCAACGAGACTCCAAGTGGGGAGGTCTCAAGCATCGAAAGACTAGTGTAAGCCAGCAAAAACCGAAGGATGAGAAAGACGGCCCTCATGTCATTGAGACAGCGTTACAGACGACAAACTCACAAAAGTCGCCAAAGCCTGGGTTCCTTAAGCGATTCATGCATTAGCAAAATAGTGGACGAATGTACAGCATGGTGGACAGTTAATAGTGAATGAGAAATAATAGCCTACCCATTACTGTAGTATTTCCATCGTTTATTTAATATCAACCAACACGTTCTTTTGCGCCGAACCAAACAATTATATCCTGTGATTCCGTGAATGACTTGAAGCAGACTAGCGAGCTCATCGTTTCTCCTGTTGCATCAAGCGCTCGATGAGTTTTGTGTCTTCCTGTGCAAGTTGCTGTCTTAGAATGCTGTCCACGTCTGCGCTTGCGCTTCCGGTATTTATAAGGTGGAGGATGAGCTCTGAGTATTCGCGGATAGCATCGCCTTTCTCGCCGCCTGCACGCCGCGCTTTGCGTAGAGCCTCTTTGCCATTCTGTATGCCGATATCGTGATTCCAAGCCTCCTGCTTAGGTGGAAGGCCCTTTAAAAGCGAAGCGGGAATAGCGGGTTTGCTCTCGGCAGGTGGGAGTGTAGCAGCATCGATTTTAAGGAGCTGTTCAGGCAGATCGGGATACTTTCGGAAGAGAAGACGAAGCTTTTCGGATGTTTCAAGGGCTTGAAAGGGGTTCGAAGGGTCAAAGGGTCGGGGCTCCGAGACTTGTTGGGATTGCGATTCTGGTTGTGAAGGTTCGGGTTGGGTTATGACTTCAGGATCAGGAGGGTGGTTCTCGCGATGGATCTTATTACATGCGACAGAGCAGCTTGAAACTTGTTAATCGATTATTCATTTTGGTTACAGAGATAAACTTACTATGGAAGACGACATCGAGGGCATTTGTACTTTGGCGGATTCGTGTTGCAGATACCACATAGCGAGGGGTTTGGTGTTGTTGTCGTTGGCTTGTCAACTTCTTCGGTCTGAGCTTGGTCAGTTGGCGTAGGAGCTTCTTCTGATTGAAGAATCGGAACATCTGGCGTTTCTTGTTGCTCTTGTTGTTCTGACATTGTGGTAATATAGCAAGCAATTATGTTGTTTAAAAATCCAATCGTGATTAAAGCAATAGCTTGGTATTTTTTCTCGATGGAGTTGTTAAAGAATGATGGAAGCTGTAAAAGAAAAAAGTAAACGAAAAAAAAACAGATCAATCAATACAAACATACCTAAAGTTCAAGGGGTCCAAGACCGCCCCGCGTCATTGCGCGCTTCGGCTCAGGACGCAACGGCAATAGAAAAAAAAGAATAACCAGGACCTGGTCCGTGCTTTCACATGAGGACTTTAAACTTGCCCTTGCATCATAAGAAGCTCACACATTACTAATGTTCAGGCCAATCACGGCTTAGACAATAGGTTACCGAGAGCGGCGAAAAGTTGCGATATCATAACCGTCAAGTCCGAAACGGTTTTCTCTCTTGACCTAACCTCACCATAAGACGTATATTTCATAGATCTCTCCAAACTTTCTGGAATCTTTTGTCTTCTAGTGGCGATATCGTCCATTCCTTCGACTCTCACCCTCTTCAATCCCTACATCATGGCATCCTCTAGAACCATGTCACGGACATTGGCCACTCTCACTCGGCCTGTCACGGAGACATCCTCCCGAGCAGTCCCACGATGGACTCGCTCAATGGCCACAGTTCGATCACAGATTCCTTCCATCTCTTCTGGCTTGCGACCACTTGCGCAACGACAGCGCATCGTCAAGACGGCAACACCGAGTCTCGCTGGTATCGGTAGCGGCGTCCGAACCATATTCATCCAGACAGAGAATACCCCGAACCCGGATGCCCTCAAGTTTCTACCAAACCATCGAGTTGTGCCCGAGGAATTTTCTACGCCTTTCATCGAATACCTCAACCCTCGAGCAACGATTTCGCCGCCGCACCCCTCTCCTCTAGCCGCCAAGCTCATGAACATTGATGGAGTCACTTCGGTCTTTTATGGTGCTGACTTTATAACCGTCACAAAAGCTGCCGACGCCAACTGGGCGCACATTCGCCCCGAGATATTTGCACTTATTACCGAAGCTATCACTGCGGGCGAGCAAATTGTTACCATTTCCGAGCGTCGTGAGGGAGAGGCTGGGGCTCCTGTTGAGGAGGACAGTCTTGCCTACAATGAGAACGACAGTGAAGTTGTTGGCATGATCAAGGAACTTCTTGAGACACGGATTCGGCCAGCCATCCAAGAGGATGGTGGAGATATTGATTTCCGCGGTTTTGACGACGAGGGCTACGTGCATTTGCGTCTGCGAGGCGCTTGCCGTACTTGCGACTCAAGCACAGTTACACTCAAAAATGGAATTGAGGGCATGCTGATGCATTATGTGAGTTTCGACAATCATATTCCTCTCACGCATTTCTAAACTAACATTGCTCTAGATTGAAGAGGTCAAGGGTGTTAAACAAGTGATGGATCAAGAGGAGGAAATTGCCCTGCAGGAATTCGAAAAGTTTGAGGAAAAGCTCAAGCAACAAAAGGGTCAGGCTGCCTCAGCATGATGCACTGGCTGAGAGGCTATGGCTAATTCTTATCTGTATATTAGTTTGATCGGATAATTGGACGATACCCACGTATGCCCTCTTTTCCCCTTTTCATGTTTGCTATCCTTTTCAAAGAGCTATCCTTGGGATGTAGTTATGGTCTAGGAACGGCCGCACGTAGTAGGACTGCTATAACTGCTTCTGTTTCATGTCTCCATTTCAAAGAATTGGCAAAGATACTACCAAAAATACTGCCAAAACAAAGGACTCCAGTGGTGGTTGAAACAACCTATTCGGACCCGAGGTTATGAGCGAAGAGATCGGTGGTAAGCCCTAAACTGTGATGCTGCATGTTACTACAAGCGCATTGTACCCAAAGCATTTGATGACAGTTTTGCCAACGTAAGTATTGAGTAATCCAAGCCAGTGGGAAGCCCGAGTTGTTTAAAATGCGATCCGTATCTTTGAGATATCCACCGCTAATGTATGTAGCTGGCTCGCAACTATCCGTGCGAAACAAAAGAGGGCAGGCTGGGTCCGGTCTTGTTCGAAATCGACAAATGTTGGATCCGGAATAGATAGCCTCTACTCGAGAAGAGTTTGAGCGCACTGGGCCACGTCGAGTATGCTTGTCGGTGTCTCGAGCTATCGCTTCTGCTGCCTTATTATACGAGATTGACGATGCAGGTGCAGGAGTCAAGACGCATTGGGCGGCATGATACCGGCTCAATTCTGTTGTTTCTTTTTTGCTTTATTTGAGCGCGTCAATGCCTGGACGTCAAGTGACTTAAAAGACCAGGAACGACCTTGACTGGGTAGGTTTGGCAGCTGACTGGAAGAGATTTGAATTGTTCTTATGACTTGAATGGAAGAAGAAGGATCCGCACATAACTGTAGGGGACCCTAGCAGACGTACAGCTCGCCGAGACTTTAACCTTGAACAAACATGCGCCAGATCGCATGGATCCGAAGATGAAGCGTTGCAACTACTAAGCCATTCAAGCACACCGTAATTGGTTCGGTTGTCGCGATCTGGAAGCTTTCGGATATTATTCGCCATAAGTTCTGTCTCGCTTTCGCAAGGACTTACCCAAAAGGTAACGTTGAGTCAAGAAGATAGAGATAGGGAATTTGAATACCACTACTACTGAATCCGGCCCCGCTTAGAGCTCCGACTGCACAATTAGCCGTGCCAGTTAAGAGCCGCCTTGAAGATACCAACACCTCCGTGGCTCCGCCGGAAGAATGTCGCTCAACTGTCGACGTCAAGCAGACACTGCTTTCTTTTTTAGGGTGTGGAGAAGCCAGACCCGGAAAGTTGTCGGCAGCGTTTAAACAAAACGGCATTGCGGCAACAGCAAAAGAGAGCCCTGCGTCAATATGCCGGGACTCTTTAAAGACAAGCATGGGTATTCGCAGTCTTATGGCCCGGCGGCACAGCTTTGTGCATCGCCGGATATCTACCCAGAAGGAGCTTGGCCAGAGGACCGGCAAAAGCTGTAGAGCCAATTCAACCGTGAATCTTAAAGAGCAACCAGTCTGCACTAGAAGCCCGTTGTAGTGGGATGGCGCCTTGGGATTCCCGGGCCGGTTTCTATGATTGGCGCGGGAGACAATATGCAGTGGGTGATACAGCCTCCACCGAGGCAATAACCCCACAAACCCCTCAAACGAACGACGTGGGCGAGCTGTTGGCGCGTTCCGGATCTCAAGGCCCTGGCTTCTTGTTTCAACGTGGGGAATCAGATTTGCCTTGCGAGCAGGCAACCAAACATATACCCATAGCAGCGCGCATGACCCCAAATTTTTCTCCGTACAAGGAGAGGGTAGTGCTATGATTTAAAGAGCCATTGCGCCTCGATTTGGACGTGTTCGTCACCTCTCTTCGTGTCTTCTTTCGCTTTCCTTCAACTCATAGACTCTTGACTTGCGTCGCAACACTAGTACCAAACCCACGACTTACACGCATTGCCCATAATGAGTCCCTCAGCAGTTGAAGGTAACGGAGTCGTGGACGTCAAGACAACTCTCAAGCCCAATGTTGGTGTTTATACCAACCCCAACCATGACCTCTGGGTTGCTCCTGCTGAGCCCTCCGCCGAAGCTGTCAAGTCCGGTTCCGACTTGAAGCAAGGTGAGGTCAGTGTTGCTATCCGAAGCACTGGTATCTGCGGGTATGTTGTTTTTGTCCTTGTCCCTGCCTCACCAAGAACATTTGCTGACAAGAACACAGATCCGATGTTCACTTCTGGCACGCTGGTTGTATCGGTCCCATGATTGTCGAGGGCGATCACATCTTGGGCCACGAGTCTGCCGGCGAGGTCATTGCCGTGCACCCTTCTGTCAGTCATCTCAAGGTTGGCGACAGAGTCGCTGTCGAGCCCAACATTCCCTGCGGTACCTGCGAGCCTTGCCTTACTGGCCGATACAATGGTTGCGAGACCGTCCAGTTCCTGTCTACCCCTCCCGTCCCTGGCATGCTCCGCCGATACATCAACCACCCCGCAGTCTGGTGTCACAAGATTGGAAACATGTCATATGAGAACGGCGCTCTTCTCGAGCCTCTCAGTGTTGCTCTGGCCGGTATGCAAAGGGCCGAGGTTCGTCTGGGAGACCCTGTTCTGATCTGCGGTGCTGGACCTATCGGATTGATCACACTCCAGTGTTGCGCTGCTGCTGGTGCTTCACCCATCGTCATCACCGATATTTCAGAGAGCCGACTGGCATTTGCCAAAGAGCTCTGCCCTCGCGTTATCACTCACAAGGTCGAGAGACTATCTGCTGAGGATTCCGCGAAGGCCATTGTCAAGAGCTTCGGCGGTGTCGAGCCTACCGTCGCTATGGAGTGCACTGGTGTTGAGAGCAGCATCGCCGCTGCGGTTTGGTCTGTCAAGTTTGGCGGCAAGGTCTTTATCATTGGCGTCGGAAAGAATGAGATCAACATTCCCTTCATGCGCGCAAGTGTTCGCGAGGTAGACATTCAGCTACAGTACCGATACTGCAACACCTGGCCCCGAGCCATCCGCCTGGTCGAGAACAACGTGGTTGACCTTTCTAAGCTGGTTACCCACAAGTTCAAGCTTGAGGATGCTATCAAGGCGTTTGAGACGTCGGCGGATCCCAAGACCGGAGCGATCAAGGTCATGATCCAGAGCTTGGAATAAAATATGAAATGATGATTAAGAGGGATATGGTGCTTGGCGTATGCTTTTGACTTCGAGGCGTGAGTCTAATAAAAGACTGTAAATAGCCTCTTTGGGACATAGACATGAGAATTTAACAAATTCGCGAAGAACTGTTGTGTGTTTATTATAAATCGTGGGTGATGATGTCAGATAGAGTTTTCCTAGTGATGTTGCAGGAAACGATGATGGACGCTTGTTAGTAACAATGACATTGAATAGTAAGACCTTGTAATGGAATAAAAAGAAGAGGAATAGTTTTCTGCCTCGTTAAATATTTGGAGAGATCTTAGAATAGAGGTTTATAAGAGTGAATTCATAGAGGTGTTTGCCCGTTCGCCCAGCGGGAGCGCGGGTACCTGTACCATAAGAGGATTAGCGCATCACTGTCGGCTCCCGTCCAACCACCATCCAGCGAGTTCTCCCGAGCTTTTTTTCTCCCTCAGACGACCTCACTTAAGATCACGACCAGCTTCGACTCCATCAATTGACCACCCGCAGCCGGTCTTTCCACCCCGAGGAGCTCCGATTTCGAATCTACGAGGCATCTCGCACTCTCTTCATAGTCTTAACCGCCGCAATGTCTTCCGTCGCTCGTCCCATGCTCCGCTCGCCGGCTCTACGTGTCGCCGCCCGACGCTTCGAGAGCACCACTGCTCAGAAGGCTGCCGAGAACGCTAAGCAGGCTGCCACCAGAGCCCAAGAAGGTCTATCGCGTGTCACATCTACTGCTGGTCCTGCTATTGCTGGTTACGCAAAGGGTGTTGCTAGCACTTTGGGCAAGGTCGGCGGACGAACGGGCAAGATCATCGGCTTCGTCGAGCGTACGTCCATCATCGCTTGGGACCTAGTTGCCGACCGCTGAGTGCTGACATTTCAAACAGGACAAGTCCCCTTCGTCGTCTACTACTCCAAGGTCGGCCTCGAGCTCGGCAAGTTTGTTTTCCACAACCAGAAGATGAGCCCTCCGTGAGTTACAATTCAGAATTGCCTCGTTATGGCGGGATAATCGGCTAATGCAGGTCCAACAGTAACATGGCCACTTTCCAAACCACCTACCAAAACCTCATCAAGTCCATCCAGAACCGTACCATCATCCAGTCTTCTCAGAACCTTGTCCAGCAGGTGCGGAATATCGGCCCTGCCCAGCTTGCTGCTGGCGGCGTCGTTGCGGCTGAGGTCCTCGGTTTCTTTACCGTTGGTGAGATGATTGGTCGATTCAAGCTTGTCGGCTACCGCGGCGAAGTCTCTTCTCACCACTAAACGGGTCTCTTGTATTGGAGCAGGAGTTGTAAGGATCAATCGGTGCTGGACCGTGATGAGCAAATAAGGACGAATGGACTATAGACATGGGCCTTCCTGGCTAAGGACGTCTGGGAGGGTCTGGTTGGAGACTGATTGTTTCGGGGGAGTTGAAAACTGGGAGACTTGGGAATACCGGTCTCACCGGACCTCGATGTTTGTCCTGAGCATCTTTCTTTTGTAGAACTGTACATCAATCAAGCTGCGGCGGGTGATCCCCGCTGTGGAGGGCTTTCGACAATGATATCTAATAACGAAACGACCCTTATTGATGAAAGAAACCTTGTAAAGTATTGTACTATTTTATCCCATGATGCACTCGATCTATTATTGAACCACCACCTTGCATTGGTTCATCGGCGTGAGCAGCTTGAAGTGCCTTGCTGAGCAGCCTTGTCTGATGAGCTTTGTCGATGGTGGTCATGGCTCAAGCCCCTCCTCGACTGTAACAGAAATGCTGAAACATTTGTATTGCTTCTTGTAACAACGATTGCCAACCCCCCCTCGAGTTTCAGAAAGTTAAATTCGAAAGCTCCTCCAAAGTGTGTCTGAAGAGCCTCCCTCCCCCACTCGAAATCACACCCATCTTTTCGAGGCCCAATTACCGACAAACCACCATAGGTCAGCAAACTCATCAAACGTGATATTCCATACCTGCTTCGGATTGAAATAAGATAAAGTTTGCAGGACCAACTCAGTGGGACTACGTATCATGCACATCGAGAAGACTACACAGCCAGATGCAGATCTGCTGCGCCGAGAATCGCCCTGAATCGGTCGCCGAAACAAAATTCGGCAACGTATAAGCTTATGTCAAAAGAAGCAATATACACCATTGTGACGATGGGGTTTTGCACATCGTTTTCCAGACGGTTTAGATGCACCAGATTTTTCAAGAAGTTAAAGTTAAAGGCAGAACGTAGTCCAGTATTTATCTACGCTCGTCATCTCATCGCGACAACGACTATTTGACTCAGGTGAAGCCTTGGTCAATCAAGGACTCGGTAGATGCCGTCATATTGGTTTATAGAGACGTTGGTATCCCACGAATGGGGACAATACTTTGCGGTAAATATACACAGAGGTTATATAGCTCAACTGGGGTAAGGCTTGCGAAGAGTTATGCTCAATTGGGATCTTCTAGATCATATCGCCATCATTCCAAGAATCTCGACCCTGTTGTCCACCTTCTGCTTCTGGAAGCAAGTACAGATCCGGGGTATGGGCCCTTTCATTCGCCTAAATGCCCCATTTCCACACAACAAGTTGGCCGGGCGTCTAACAAACCATAGCCCCGACTGAAGGATGTTGTAGAGATGAAGGAAGGCACAACCGCGCGCGAAGATCGTGTATGAGATACAGGGGACGTAGTGTGGCCCGGTCGAGTCATCCGTGCGATCCGCACCCTGGCCTGGGCTGGAGCCCCGAAACGAACGAGGCCCGTCCCGAGGTGTGCGGACCTATTATGGAGTTCCGGATTGGCCCTTGGCAGCGCAGTCCTTTTTTCTCAACCTGCGCCGTAACCACAATGGAGCCGTTGAAATATACGCGCTCAGGGAATGGTCCCCTTGGCAAATATTTTTGACCTGGTGACTAGCGTCTAGCGGTCAGATAATTTCGCCCGATCGACAGGCTTCTTCATAAGGGTTGACAGGTTGATGTGATCAAAACCCCGCTGTTGGTGATACCAACTAGGATCCTTGTCGTTAACCGTCAGTGCCACGCTCATTTTAAGGAGAAGCGTTTTTTGAAACTCGAGGGACAGCCGAAGGATGAGAAGAGAGAAGCACTGTAACATGTTTGGAAAATCGTGGTATCATTTAGGAACCGCCAGGGTGTTGTTGCTCACCGCGCCTGTAACCACGCCATCTTGCTCAGGGCCGGTTTGGGCTCACAACTACCCTAGCCAAGAATTGAAGAACAAGGCCTTACTAAACTCCTGCCTTGGTGGATTTCAGATGGTGCTTGTGAGCTTCATGGAGATATGCCCCGAATTTGTGTCCTGCGTTGGCAATCTCTTCTGAGCCAAAGCCGTGGCTTTACTGTGGCGGGCCAGGCTTCCTCGCTGTCCAGACATAGCTGCAAATTTGTTAGCTAGATATAACAAAGAGGGACTGGAAACTTACATATTGCAGTAAGTGTGGAATCGTAAAACGCAGGTCTCGCGCTTTGCTGTTGTACATAGCTTACGAACGTCCTCGGGCTTCCAGCCAAGTTTCTCAACCAGTGGTTTCAGGCTCAAAGCTTCTAGGCTATGAGATAGTCCAATATTGAACCACCTGGCAATCTCCCGCTCCTGTCGGTCGGAAGACCAGGGGCAGACATAGGCACGGATCATTTCCTGCTTCACATCTGTGAAACCTGTGGCTTCAAGCAACTGCCGTGTTTCTTGAGGCACAACTCTAGCGATGCGGTTGAATCGGTCCATCCCGTCAAAGAAAAGCTCTGCCCACTTCTCGAATGCGGAATTCGCAGGACGCTCATCATCGTCACACCGGGGTGTCCAATCAACTTCAATGTGTTCCAGGTGGCCAATGCCTGGGGCCAAGTGCCTGATCAGCAGTTAGCGACAAAACTTGTGCAAAAATACTGAACTTACTCGAATATATTGCGGTATACTTGAGGCCACAAGTCTGTTTGGATACTTCCCAATAACATCCGCATGTGTATAAAATCGCAATCTGTGTATAATGAGTCCCATGCGGGTTCCTCTATATCATACTGCTTTGGCAATACTCCTGGAGGGATCCTGTTCTCGTCAGTGGAAGCCCCAGAAGAAAACGTTCTGGGAAGTCTTACAATGCTGGCAAGATCTGGTTTAGATCAACAGCCATTATCTGGGCGTCTGTGAAGCATCTAGATCATGTTAGCGAATGGCTCAAGTCGCTGTAGATGG
Organism: Fusarium pseudograminearum CS3096; assembly: GCF_000303195.2. NCBI lineage: Eukaryota > Fungi > Ascomycota > Sordariomycetes > Hypocreales > Nectriaceae > Fusarium > Fusarium pseudograminearum. The sequence goes on from NC_031951.1 coordinate 1,991,638, forward strand.
GGAGAAAACAGACTCTTCCGCCACATTGATCGGCCATATGCCTGTTCCGGTACCAATATCCATCATCCTTGGCGCTTTCCGTTGAATTGGTGCTTGAAACGGCTTGTTATCTCTAGCGAGAAGAAAAACCTTGTGGAAAATATCAAGGCGATTCAACTCTTCCTAAGAGTCGTTTATCAATACACATTTCGCCATCTTGAGAGAAGACAACTCACCGAATCAATGGGAAACAAGTATTTGCCTGGTTTCCAAGACCCGTAGAAACGACCATGCTGCCATATGCCATCTTCGAGATATCTCCTCTCTGACCCATTTACACTATAGTCCAGAAGATAAGTTTGATTGATCCCCAGAGAGCACTTTATGAAAGTTAGCGTACCTGTTTGGTGGAGGCATCACAGCCATAGAGGAAATTGTGGAAGGTCCCACGTCTTGTACGAGATCAGAGTAAATCACGAAAGCCAAAAGGCAAGACAACAGCGCAAGGTGGCTTGGCTGTGGCAGATAACGCACGCAATTTGGCCTGCGTGTTCGAATCCAGGATGAGCGAAGTTTCTAGTGGTGGTGGAGAATATGGCTGGAAATGTTAGCAGATGAACGAATGCAATGTAATAAGCTGAGATCCACCAAATGAGGGATGTATAAGAAAAAGACAACGCGAAAGGTTATTGAGGAAAAGAACAACGCGAGGAATGGACGCTGGACGATGGACACCGCAGGAGCTGAAGGACCTGCAGCGTGCATTATTTGTGTTCTCAGGAGAAGGACAGCAAGTTTCGCAGGCACCACGAGGCCTCAATGAGCTGTTTCAACAACTTGAGGATCATCCGGGCATGGACCCTAAAATGATCCAAAGAACACCGAACAACATTAAGAGCTGGCAAAGCACAGCAGTCATACGCCACTGTTCCACAGCGGCCTTGCGAACGGTATACAGAGTGTTGACTACCAGCAGTTGTGTCGAGTAACAGCCCATTGGTAAAACATGATTAAGGAGAGAAAAAGATGCTTGAGACCCCTCGTACCCGCAGTTTATAGCATTAACACTTACTGAAGTAAAGACAGCTTCGGACTTGAGATTATGTGAAGCTGATCTCCGTGTAGGAGATATATCCGGGAGCTACCCAAGAAACAACAAGGATGGTTGATAATGGGCTGTCGATTAAAGGCAGATGTTTGAAAGGTTGGCTTATGCGAATTGTCAAACTGACAACAGGCAGAACGCTGGTAGCAGACTTCTGGTTTTTGGTCGGTTTCAAATATGCAAAAGAAAAAAGATCTGCAATCCAACAAAAGACCTTGTTCGGCAGGTTTCAGTGTGAGTTTTCCCTCTCTTCACGATTCCGTTGGGTGAAGGTGCAGAACGTAAGGTGGTTGGTTGTTGGACGAAGACCAGTCCAGCTAAGTTGAGTTTGAAGATTGTAGGAGGGGTTTTTGTTCTCCTAGGCTTCTTTAGGAACGCGATTGCCTGGACAATTGATATCTCGTTGGTCAGAGATGTATGAATGAAATTGCAAAAAGTCGCAGCTGGAAGGAAATAATGTCAATGGCAGAGAAAAAAAGGGTCGCGGTCGAGAAGGAAGCTGGAGAAGATGAGAGGAAGGTTGTTGATACTTATTGCTGTTGGCCGAAGTGTGGAGCTGGAGCTGGAACTGGAGCGCAGGACAGAGCATGACATGGATGAAGGTAAGGTAGGAGGTAGGTACAACTAACATTATGGGAGCTCCTGCCATTGACTTACAATGCGGTCACCAAAGGAAAGGAAAGGAAAGGCAGGTACAGTCCGGTACGAACCCAGACCAGCCCAGGCACAGCGGTCGAGGTACAAGTACAGGCTCTACAAGAGATGGACAGGCATTAAGGAGCAGTTGAACGTGGGACCTGACCTGTGGGTGTGGCTATTGAGGGTCCTCCCACCCATCCTTCCGTCTTTTTTTTTTTACATCACACCCCCTTGTCCAGTTCAAGAGCTGTTGGTCGAGTCGACTCGAGTGTTGCTTGTTATTTATTTATTGTGATTACTATCATGCGCCTCGAGAAGCGGTTGAAGGTTTGTGTTACCATCCCTGGAGCATCTGACGAGTTGAAAGGGGACGTGGCATGAACTAACCAGAATAGATGGGCATAGCAACAATAACTAATCAACCCATCCATCCCTCCATTACTACCTATGCAGTGGAAAATGATGCCCTGCTCTTACGTAGCTCTACTTCATACAAGATTAGCATTGGAACCGCACCTTTTTGGAACAAGCAATTGGCCTACCCACTGCGGCCCGCTCACCAACTTTCATTCTAACCAACAATGGATTTGTTGGCGGTTTCTCACTGGAATCTCGAACTGGAGAATCAATCAGTCAAGCAACGATAACTAAAGAAAGAGAAATGAATGCCCAAGACCAGGCCAGGGGTGTGGCCAAATGGTAGGGCCAAACCGCCGCCTCAACACCACAAGTCATCAGAGGCAGGGGGTAAACCAACCGCGATATGGCTGGACTGAAATGGGTACAGTATTAGCTTTGACTGGGCTGGCGGGGCACGATATGCGTATGAACAGGGAGAACCACTAATACTAGTCCGCTGTCCGTGATGCAAGGAACTTAACTTGCCTTGCCTACCCGTCCATACCTACCACATCATAGTCTACAGTAACAGACTGCACACAGTCTGGCTGACAGGTCCTGCAGCACCTGCATCGCATCGAGCTCTTCCACCGCATGCCTAGCTCGGCCTAGAGGGCTGGAGGCCATGTCGTGGCTTTGCTGGCCTGTGACGTTGGTTTCTATGGCGGAAACGAGGGTTTGTTATTATGTGCCACTCAAAACCACATTCATATTCGGGGTCGTTTGCCTTTCCAAACTCCCGGTATGTGTTTTGGGCCACGGTGTGACCTTGTTTCACCATCAGCGTGAAAGATCAGTGCCGGATCTCACTTGTCGGACGAAACAAACTTTCAGGTGCTTGGGAATTTCTCCCTCAAGAACCTTGGCTCTTATATATTCTTGTTCCGGCGTCATAATTCAGCTGCCCTGTTGTCAGCCCAGGCAAGACGTACCATCCGCCAGTGTCGATAACATGGACATTTGCCGTTTGACTTCATCGTTCGCGTTGGTTCCATTACTCTAACCGCGCCGCGATCAGCCAGTGATCGCTGTCATTGTGGAGGACAGGGTACCGCTGTTGGTTGGAAGCGCCTGTGTTTCGGGGTAAGATACCGATGCCCCTAGCCGGCAGCGGTCTTGTCTCTAGTGATCTTAGCATAAAACCAACAGGGAACAAGGGCCATTGAAGAGGGACTTGCTATTCAGTTAGCTGTTGATCTGATAATTGGATGGATCGACTGATCTAACCCTGCGAAATGAGACCAAAGTTCTCATGGGTATCAAACAACAGGCTCGTCATGTTCAACTCTAGTCTTGCCCAGACCATGACTCAGTATACAGCAGTCGATATTGACTCGCCCCTCTGCTTTCTTTTTTCAATCAGTTTTGAGATTTAAACAACATGTAAGATTATTGGTCAATGGCATATCTGCTCACGGATGCTGTCCGCAACCAAATATCATTGGGCCGTGTGTCCAATTTAGAAAGGAATTTGTCTTGGATTATATGTCACTTGATAGGCCATGCCTGTCTCATGTCGCAGCAAGTTGGGATGTTCTGAATACAATGGCTTAGGTTGGTAGTCGCCTTCCTCTATCAACGGTAAGCGGCTCGCAACAGGGTGGGAAGGAAGGAAACTGCTAAGACCAATTGGCCCTTCCACCTTGGTGATCAGGTGATGCTGCCGTCAACTCGGAACAAAAAAAGACTTCCCCGTCCAATTCTTTCTTTAATAAAATATCCAAATCTCGTCACTCGCCTCACTGCAGTCCATTACAGCCACTGTACATGCGCACGACCAAGTCAACCCGATGTCTTGGGTGACTTCCCTAGTGCCCGCTCGGCGCTCGCTCACTGTTCACTGAGATGCTCCGTCGCCGCCACCTGCTGCATTACCCGCTTGTTGCAGGCCTTGGTTGCACGAAACCGCTATTTCAGGGCTTCCTTGCGCTAGAGGAATGCTTCGCGAAACTAGCGCTCGGAACCCCTGTTACCCAAGGCTCGCTCTTAAATTGTTGGCGTTGGGCTCTAGCGCTATTTGGCCCCATGTCCTGCTGCGGTTTGATTTCTGTCCCGTTTGGGAAGTCCTACTCCATTATTAAGTTAATCTCTCCTCACCGATGGACCTTGGAAGTAGCACTGTCAGATTAGATACCTGATCAGACATGCATGTGTGCCGCTCATTACCAGTCTGGAGAACTCGCTTCCATTCATCTCTGATTTCTTTTTTTAACCAACAGTTCGCTATTACACAACGGATAACATACGAAAAGGTCATAAACATGGCCAGGTTTGCCGACTTGGGAACCCTCGCAACGTTACCACTACATAGTAATATGTCGAACCGTAACCGACGCACTAACCTACTCTAAGCTATGCCTGTTTTTTTCTTTCTCTCTTTTCGTTACCTTTTTGGCTAGATCCTTTTCAACCATCGACTTAAGGATTGAAGCGCGTTAGAAAAGGAGAAAAGCAGCCCTGGGCACACAGCTTAATCGCTTGATCAACTTATTCCAGTACACATCCTGGTAACTTGCGGTCGATCTAAGTCATAGCCCTACTAGGGCACTCCCCATTCTAACCAGCGCATCGGATTTGCAATGAGCCAAACCCTCGCAATGGACCCATGGGGTCGCCATATCTTTGACTTCTCGCCCATGGCCTGCATGCTGATCTGACATTGCTATGCAGTATTTTGCTGCCATGTCTGATTCTCAGCTCTTGTCCGACTGGCTGGCTGTGTAGCGTAACGAGTCATCCATCGTTGTCGACGTTCAACGGACGACAAAGGCCATGAGACCACAACGAAACATCCTTAGGCCAGTACTACCGTGCTAGCAACCAAGGGAAAAAGCAACATGTCCTCCTTGTCACATTTCCTATGTGAATATGGGCAGGACAACAACCAACACCGTATCCCTGTGTCGTACTCAATCAACCAGCCCCTAATCTGAAGAGTTTGGGGCTAGCAGATTAAAGATTGCCAGTGGTTTCCGTCTTAAAGATACATTGCTTGTCTCCTTTGAACAACTTCCATGGGGCATTTTGCTCGCTACAGCTTGCTCATGCGCAGTCCTCTTTCCAAGTCAGCACAACTCAAAAGTAATAGTCGAGTGGTTGCTAGACCATCCATCATCTGTGTCTCCTACGACTTGCTGCTTTTGGTGCCAGGCAGTTCGGCCAAGAGCTGTAAGTGATGTTAGTTCTCGGAACTCCTCATGGCCGCTTTGAGTCCGACGGGTAGGTAGTCCCCCCGAGTCCCTATGAAATGGCACCAATCAGAGCCCATGATGGGTTTACCCAAGTTGTACGGAGTAACATCATGCAAGTTCTAAAAGAGGACAAGATGAGGGAGGACTGTTGGTTACATGCATCCCTGACCCTGCCTGCTCCCACGCTAACCAAGATTACCAGAGGATTGGGTCAGATATGTTCTTTCTTCACACAGATCCCACTGAACCTGTTTCGACAAGTTGTGAAGTCGTGCAACCAGTCGTTCGAGTCCACGCACAGTTTGAACAAACGACAGGCATATGTGATGTCCACAAAATGACACTTTCTAATCTTAATACTTGGGGGTATAGCCCCAAATCAACATTCCCACATCCATAATTGCTCAACAGCACACTAGGTGATACTCATAGAATCCACCCTGCGACAATTCCGCTGATGGGAACAAGTCCACGCTACGCGTACTAGCGTTCCCAAAGTGCAAGTCTTTGACAACAGAGTTGCAAAAAGGACAAGTCGATCATTGTCGGGCAGCCTTTCCGCACTATCATCGAGCGTGAACCAAATTGACGACGACATATTCCACACGACTTCTGAGCTGTTCCCCGATTCACGAGTTCTAGTGCTTGGTCTTGTCATCCTATGACCACACACACATTCCATAGGCACGAAGTTGCAGCCATACAACAAGCACCAACTATGAGCTCAAACTACCGCAAGACGAAGAATACAAGATCGCCAGCCAGGCGGGTTTACCAGACTACTGTACCCTGTAATAACAGCCAAGGTACCATCTGCTTTTGGGACGACCACTATGATTAGCTTCAATTGCCCATCCAACATGGATGTGTTACCCCTCACCGCCTCTATCCCCGAAGATCCAGGGAGGAAGGAATGGGTGAATGTGTGTGTGGAAGTCTTCGGACTCGTCCATGAGTTTGGGCACGACACTAGTCCCTGTCGCGAGGACCTTGATACGAGACGAAAGTTAGCTGGCACCTTCTCAACCTACTAAGGACTAGGCTGTACCGTTCCCTCGGATCGCACTATACCTAGAGACTGACTGTACTGTACTGTACTTGGTACTTAACAGAGTGCCTGCATCAATCCGTCCAGCATCCTAGAGTGGTGATAATCTGACCCACGAGTCATTGCTGTGTCTGAACGCAAGAGCTGACAGTTAGTGAAATTGTTCTGTTGCTGCCTGGTGTTTACCAAGTTCAAATGCAATAGGCTTATCAGATGAGTGTGACGAACGCTTTGCCAGCTGGTTGCATGACCCGTTGATACTTACAGTACAAGAATACGGGCCATTGTCTTTTGAAGAAAAGAGGACTGTACATGCGGTATGTGTGTCCCGACAAACCTTGTACATAACCAGTATCCAATATCCTGTGGATTATTGACACGCTGTCGTCTGACGGAGCCAGCAAGCATCTTATCAGCAGTAATGATGCCGAAATTCGATTTTTCGTTCTCATTCATGCAGGACGAGTGTGCTATACAACGGGGTGAGCCTGCCGCCCCTGGCTGAGACCGTCTCACCACTATGAAACGGTGCATGTACAATAGAGTACATGTACGTACCCCGGGAAGTGAGGCCAGCCACAATCCTTGCTGTCCGTGCCGCTTTGGTTAAAGACCCGACCCGTCCCAGACTGTCGGGTCGAAGTGTGGGGTCTGTGAAATTGAACTTGGTAAGACGACCTTGGGACTTGGGGTTCAGTTCACAAGCACAGGAACTGCGATGCCAAGGCCGCATAGGGAAGGATCAATGTTACATGCTGTTGCGGTTCAAGGCAAACTCATAATACCGACATGAGGATGACAACGGCTTTGCATATGCCCACCTGCTCGGGTATGCTCAGCGGTCCGCAATCTTATTACCGCAAAACCCCGGGTAGGATGCTACATGTTGCAAGTTCGGCTAGGCCAAGGCTCACTTACGCAAAGCACAGACGAAGACAAGATCCTTTGTTCACCACCGACGCAACAAGGCGCCGAGGAGCGCTGTCCAGCTGATCCGACAGGGTCTCATTCATTTCGTCGAGCCAACAAGACACGATAATTGGTGGCTGCATATCACTTCTGGTCCCAGCCCCCGGGCCCGACCCTAGTTTGGGTCTGCGCGCGTTCTCACTCACTTGACTTCGCCCTTCAATCCCACCGCTACGGACCAACAGCATAGCCCTAGCTCTACACGGGTCAAGCGTGGTCCACCTGGCAAGGCACAAAGCAAAACACGAGTCTTTTTTGAAGGCCATAGCCATAGTTATCTATTCGAGTGAAATCTGTCGCTCGACCTTGTACGCCACCCGTAGCTAGGTTGGGTTGGTTGCCAGTGTGTTGCCGACTTTGGCTTGGCACCATGTACATTGTTTCGCGTTTTCTTTCTTTCATACTTTAAATGACCACAGCAACCTGAAAGGCAAGTCAACGTCACTACGCGAAAGGTCATAAAATCATTTCTTTAAAAATAACCATGTTATTATAGGCATACTACCTTCACCTATAAACATGGAAGCGGGGGCAAGGCCTCCAACCATAACGTGAGCTGGTGCTAAACATTCTGATATGATGGTCCCAGTCTGTTGGCCGCAAATTGCGCCGTTTACGGACTTTGCTAATGCCTCGACGTGTGCACACATGGCCTGTGGCCCATCTTCGCGGCCATGAGTTGCTTTAATTCAGTCACTGAACCCCCTCACGATCGCCGTTGTTTCGATGTTGCTTCGATACATCACGCCACGGTCTTAGACTCGAAGTCCAAATCCGTGGTGTCCCAAGCATGTCTTATCCACTACCATTCGTACTCGCCTGTAGCCTTGTGGAAAACATACTCCTTGCCGTTAACCGTCAAGACGCCATCCTTAAGTGTACACTTCCTGTGAATGGAGTTAGTAAACAAACGTAGGTTACTCGCACCCAATCCAGTGTAAAGCACGTTGATACATACCACTTATTCTTGACACGCTGGACCTTGTCGTACATGCAGAGCATGATGTTGCCAAGCCCGTCGTCATCGACATCATCGTCATCGTGCTCATCCTCGGGATCATCAAGGTCCGAGTTGATAGCATCGTCGTCGTCTTCTTCATCGTCATCACCTCCATCAAAGGCGGCCGGTTGCTTGCCCTTGGCCTTGCGTGATGTCGAAGCCGACGAGTGTCGAGTGGCTTCCTTCAGGGGAACCATTAGGCCGCCGCCCTCCATACTTTTAGCCTTGGCAAGGATCTGTTCATGCAGCATGCGGTCGATCTCAACCCGTCCGAGTTCGCGGAAATCACCAGAAGCAGCCCGTTGCATCAGCACACCCTCGTAGTCGTCCACGTCGCCAGCGCCGTCAGTCTGGCCGTTTTGGATGTGGGGTTGGCCATTAGAGGGGTGTTGCTGTTGTTGATGGGCAGTTGCTGCGGCCATCTGCTGACGATACATTTGCTGTTGATGTTGTTGTTGCTGGGTCAGGTTTTGCTGTTGGCCAGGCTGTTGCTGTTGATGATGTGTCTGCTGTTGCTGGGGTAGAGCTGGTTGTTGTTGTTGCTGCTGACCCTGCTGGGGGTGTGGTTGTTGTTGCTGGTGCAAAGCATTGATAGAGCCTGCAGCACGCTGACCGTACTGAGCCTGCAGTTGTTGGGCAGCACGGTTGGCAGCCACGTTGTTCTTGTCGTTCATGTTAATGTTGGGGTTGGCGTACTGTTGATAGGCCATCGGGTTGCCCTGCAAACCGGGCTCTTGCTTGATAGGCACGGGAGACTCGGTCTTGACATAACTACCTTCAGGCTTGACTCCATTCTGAACCTGGGGCTGGGCCATCCCTGGCAGAGAAAGACCTGTCGGGTTGCTAGGATGAGGTGAAAATTGAGCCTGGGCATGAGTTTGCGCGGCTGCCATAGCAGGCGGTGGTGCTTGTGCGGGAGGAGGGTCGGGCTTGGGATCCCAAGGAAACCCGGCGACATCAAGTTGGGTGAGCTTTTGCTGCCATCCCTGGTTTTATCAAAACGTCAGTTATCTTTGGTTTCACCATGATATAAGTTACAGCATCGGTTCACAATGGTGGTAAAAGAGCAAGCAAACAGAGGTCTTGGTGCTTGACTTCACAATTCCGCTCACATGGCAGCGGAGTTATGCAGCAAGACAGCATTCCGCAGATCAAACGAGAGACAGTACGATACGGCAGAGATGGTTGAGGGGAGGGAATGTGTCAAGGAAAAATACAAATACAGCCTGCAGCCTAGATGAATGATGACTGTAAATGCTATGCTAGAGGCAGTGCAAGTGTAATACGGATATTTGTGCTGATGATAGGATGGGTCACTTGATAAATTCGAGTGGGTAGGAGTGAGAGAAATGTCTGGGAAGGGCCAATCAGAAAGCAACGGGTGTCGGCGGAGCGAGTCACAGGGCGGAAAGGCAATCGCAGCAGGGGCTTTGGACTTAAAAGACCCAAATAGTGCTGTGTCGCCCCCTCCCCTCTCCCCCATAACCCGCCCAACTTCCTCTGCTCGGTGCAATGCACTCCGCTTTGATCACGATGCGACCTTTAGCCTTTTGCTTTCCTTTGGACGGTGGATTGCATTCAAGCAGATGTTCTTCTTTTTGAGCATTTCCATCCATGTTGGCAAGTGGGAGTATTTGGGAATAAAGCAGAGCCGAGAAACATCGACACTTGTCTTTGTTGATGGCGAAGGCTTCGTCCGCCCGCCCGCCCGCCTCAGGTAATGCCAAAGAACGAAGCAATACGAATCAGACAGGACAACGACATGACAAAAAGGCGCTTCTCTTACCTGTCGTAACTCCTCCAGCACCGACTCTTCAACGCCGCTCTCTTCGAAATCAACTCGCGAGCTGTTGACAACTTCGTCAATAATAGCCTTGTAGACGCTACCGACTGCCTGGTTCGACATGATGACGTCTGTTGTCCGAAACGGTCGGTCGATTCGATTTGAAAACTATCAAAGGTTGGTTCCGGATTTCGGCTTTTGATGGGTTTGCGCCGTCAAGCAAATACTGCCGTTGTCGTTCTTGTTCTAGGCACACGGGTGGCCTTGAAGCTGATGGGGGTAAGACGCAGTTTGTCGAAGCAGCGCGAACGGGAGGACTTCTTCCAAGAGAAGAGTTTAAGCTTCTTTAGTCGGCCAAGGTGAGTTTGTCGGTACTTGATGACCGCACTTGACGTAGATGTAAGTAAATCTAGCACTTGCGCTGCGTCTATCTGCGGAAGCGAAGAGAAACCGAGCAAGGGATTAAAATGCCAAATGAATTCTTCGCTCAACAAATCAAAGATTATCAAAAACAATTAATTCGCAGTCAATTGTCTACCGCGTCGCACGGGTTGAGAATACTGAAGCAAGGAGGGTCCTTGTGCCAGGTCAGGATGCGGTTCAGTGCGGGTGCGGGTGCGGCTTTGTGATGTGATGTGCAGTGGGGAGAGTTGGTAGCCTCTGGTAGAATTCCGTTTCATCAATTGCTGAGAGTGCTGACTCAGCACTCCAAACCCGTCAACCTCCATTATCACTGGCTGGCTGGGCCTCACTGAAAAGCTCCGCTAACAGGGCTGGAAGAGTTGAATGTGACCTGAATCTTTGTAAAAGTTGCTTAATTGAATGCGTATCTTCAGCTCCTGAGCTATATTAATTGACTATTATATTTCGACGACGGTATCATTTCATTCTTCATCTGGTGACCCTGGATTGTGTACATTACGACATATTCATCCCTTCCAAATAGACTTAAGCAACCAGACGCCTCAGAGGATGCGCCTCAGTATTGAACACATACTCATCCAGGTTAATGTGATCCGGACTGCTGAAGATGAGGTAAAAGTACTTGAGCGTCTCACCCATCCAGAACGATTCCATCGAATCTACCGCGCGAGGCTTCTCTCCTGCGACAGTCACATCCCATACGGCCGTGTTCGCAAGCTCTGTCTTTGTCGCCTCCTCGATCGCCTTGAACATGGTCCACGCGTGCTCAGTATACTCATGTTCACCCGTGATGCGGTACATCATGAAAACGCTTTCAATGGCCTCAGGACGGAGGATGTATCGACGGTCAGGAATGCGAGTGAAGCCCTTCGGGAGGCGCTCGTCTTTTATGATGGCGTCTATTTGTGCCGCGTCACCCTCGTTGATCTTGGCTTCCTTGAGGACCTCCTCCCTCCATCGCTTCTCGTCCCATTCACATTGGTCTGTGGAATCACAGGGAACCATCATGAAGGTCTCGGGCATGATGCCATGAGGAAATGCCTCATATGTGTAGATGCAACCTTTTGCAAGCTTGGCTGCAGCGTCCACATCCTGTTGGCGATTGAACAGCCGTCCGCCCAACGCCAGCATGCCTCCCAGGAAGCACACCAGATGTTGTCCTTGGCTTTCGAGCTCGAAAGAAGTACCTCCGTCTTTGTCTTTAGCACGGATCTGGCCCGACACCAAAATGTCTCTGTTTTCAGGAGTCATGGGTCGGAACAGGTTAAGTTTCAGTGCCGAGTCCACAGCCTTCTCGTACATGGTTTGGTAGACGGGTAACTGACCACCCATCAGCGCCGCCATCTTGGGTAGATATTCGTAGACCGAATCAGCCATGGCACCAAGAGTGAAGATTGTTCCTTGGTTAAAGATCTCGCTCTTGGCATCAACAGTCAGAGGCCATTGGCCTGGGAGCTTGGTCGAGTCTTGCTGTGCCGCCAGTAGATCCATGATGGTCTGCGAAGCATCAAACCACTTGGGGTCTCCCGTAAATTGTGAAAGACGAGTAAGCTCCATGCACAAGCTTCCAATCTCAGCAACGAGAACTCCACCAGCGACCTGGTTGCTACCTTGGCCAGCTTCGTGGAACTTCCAACGCGTGATGGGCATGTGGTTTGGTGTGTCGAAAGCCTTGTATATCATTTCACCAACTTGCACTGCCTTGCGGAGCAGACGCATGTCTTCGCTCAGCTCAAAGGCGGCAAGGAAGCCGCCAAGGTAGCGTATGTTTGTCTCGAAAATGTTGACTTCTTTTAGTTCTGTCTGGGTGAAGTCGATTTTATCGACGGCATCAACAGCTTCCTTGAATTCATCGTGCATGTCCATGATCCAGAGGGTATCAAGGGAGTCAACGAGAGTAGCAGCCCATCCGCCGAATGGGTTGACCTGGCCACCCGAGACGGGGCTGAGCTCATCAGCCATCCAGGCATGCTTTTTGTAAGAGTTCCAACATCTTGTGAAAGTGGCCTTGACTGCCTGCTGGCGCTCGCGTCGCAACTCAGCAGCACTTATGCTGAACTCGGGGAAGGTGGCCTGGACCTTGGGATAGGTGACGGGAGGGGAAGTGGGCAGTGGTTGCGAAGCTGTGTGAGGATAGTTGACCTTGACAGTCTTCCAGTAGTAGTTATCATCCTGGTCTTGCCTCCACAAGGAAGCCTTTACGGGCCAGCCGTGCTTTTGGTTGTGGTTGTAGGGGCCGTGTCCATAACGGGGACCGACGTATTCAGGGGTCCGAGCCCAATAGCAGAAGAGAATCAAGGTTGATAGGCCGGCAACTAGGACGAGAGCTCTGCTGCGGAGGAGCATGATGAATGGTAAAATGGGCCCGTGGAGACGGGGGGGAGGAGGGGGGAGGGGGG
>NC_031951.1:2004672-2113065 GCF_000303195.2 Fusarium pseudograminearum CS3096
GAGGAGGGGGGAGGGGGGAGGGGATGATGGAAGTCAGAGGGTACGATGAGTGTTACAGAAGAAGGTTGTGGCTTGCTCCTTTTCCTCGCTCTCTTTTTTTTTTTCCTCTTCGATGATGTAAAGACACGCCTGGACCGAATTCCTACCTAATCTTAGGTCCTCTCGATTTTCCTGTGTCTTATCTTGGACGCGTTGTTACGATTGGCATGCGCTCGTAATGAAACAGCTTGGCATCTGTTGCATTCAATTTGACCCCACCAACTTAGCAGGGACATGGCATGTATCGACATACCTTGAACAAGGTGGAGGATACTTTGGATAACGTTTTGCTTCAGGCTTAGCTTTAGGCCCTTTTTTTAACGTGTGCTACGCTAGATATTTGAACACAACCAACACACTGTTAAGAATCGGTTTTCATACGGTGAGAGACCACAATAATAATGTGTAGAAATACAGTGTCAATACTAGAGCTCATTTATCAAACTTCATTCGAAACCCGACTGTGAAATGGATTGATAAAACAATATCTACAATGCCCTTATTGAAATTCTTGCACCCGCAAATCATTCAAATACATATTGAATAAGTGCACGGAGTTGCTCTCTCTCTGTCGTGGCTGAAAAGTGACTTTGCTAACCCCCACTACAGTTGTCTCTACCTGTTCTGCACACTTTTATACCTTGTGAGACATGCTGTATTCGTTCACCACCCAGTGACAATTTTTCCTTTCACATCAACAATGCTCCGGCCCGCTAGCATGAGATGCAGCTGTCCATCTGTAGCGGGACTGTTGAGTTCGATGGCCCCTTGTTTGAGTAGCACAGATCCTCTGCATGTCGCCTATTCGAGCGAGTAGAAAAGGTTAGAAAGCCCAGGGCAGGGTGGTCAGTTGCATCGGAAGGGCTCACCGCAAGATGAACGATGGAACCTCAAACCCTATGTTCTGTGACTTCTGCTAGAGACACGCCGCTTGGCCGTTGAGCTTCAAACTATCCCTGATCTTGAAAGGTTTCCGTTGCTACGTAACATACAACCCATGAGAAACGAAAGTCTTCACATATACTATGTAGCATCCTATACATACATACTCATCGGAACCATACTTCCAAGAGCTAGTTGAATCTGCCCAGAGCTAAGTAAATAGGGTTAACAATGAATGACCTGTTGAAGATACTGCCGGTGAGCGTGACAATCTACAAAGAGAAGTTTTATGCACCCCTGTAGCAACCATCATACTGTCCTCAAGATGCCTACTGGTGCCAATCCTTAAACCAGAAGGTCATAGCAACTTGTCACACGGGCCTTTTTCCAGTTCCTTTACACCAGGATCTTGTACTGCCATTGATCAATCTGTTGAGAACACAGACATGTGACTATGGAGAAAAGATGCTCTGTACTGGTGTGAAGACTTGAATTCATGATACGCAACCCGACTTCACTCGCCCATATAAACCCCTCATAGACACTCGATATTATGTGTCAGACCTAAGTCATGTATCTCAAAAGGATGCACGTATCATCGTCAGAAAGCTGGATGCTCAGTAATATAGCTCAGTTTGGTCTTGCAGATTGTGGCGAAAGGTTATAATCATGTACGAGCCGCTCTCAAAACCAACATATATTCCCTTCATCTCTCAGCTTTGACATTCATTTCTGAAACAGAATTGCATCTCATGGTAGTATTCACAAAGTCTAACATCGTAATTCTACATGCCCTGACTCAACTTCCTGTTACTAAATGCCGACGGCTCCGTACCGCAACCGGCACAGTAACGGCATGGTATCAGAGAAGTTGGCCACTGGAAGCACAAGAGGCCTAATCAATAAGATAGTTTCTGCTACCTAGACTAGACTCAGACTGTTTAATTTTATACCCTAAAGCTTGAAAGCTAACTCTTACGTTGTCCAGTACACAGCTAAGATACAGTATGAGACCATGAGATAGGTCGATATCAATTTAGGAGTAAAGCCGTATCTATCCTCTGTGTAACAATACCAAGGGGGCAGGTCACATTATCAACGGTGACTGGAGTGATAATACTTAGCTACCATCATAAGCAGGATGAACGTAGAATATCAGAACCTAGCACTATCAACCAAGGAAACAATCAATGTCCTCACTCGATAGCAAGGTAACCCCAAGGCCGATGAATACCCATTAGACCTCTCAAAGATCGAGAGCCTGGATAGCATATAACTACTCTAGTAGAAAGTGTCAAGTGTATAGTAGACAAGAAAGACAATAATTTGATTGTTTGTGACAAAACCTGGCTCAGCATCACAGCCTTCCATGCATTGGATAAAAAACCATATGCTAAGCTAGACTGCCATGATATCAAGCACTGCCTAACAGATAAGGTGACTTGTCTCTGTATTGTTGTGAGTACCATACTAAGCAGGATACTGAAAGAAATGTCTATGCTTGGATGCGGGCTGACTTGGTGTTAGTCAGTAGCAACCATGTCTGATGGATGACACACTATCGATCTTTGCAGAAGAAAAGGGACCAGTAATCTCGACAGCATTACCACAGGAGCATGAAAATATGAAGAACGATATACATACTTCAGTACGGCAACAAAGCAGAACAGTTGTAGAGCAGAGAGCAATTGACTATCTTGGTGGAAGCTTTCGCTATTAAAAAGGCGCATGCAATGCTAAGCATGATGGAACCCCCGTGCAGCTCAGTCGACTACATGCTAACTTGACATACACATGTGTGATGGCTTTAGTTGGCCGAATCACATCGAGTCAAGTAAGGGTAGGGCCATTTTTTAAATAATGCTCGTGGCATTTTAATTTTATTTGCGTTTCAATTGTGATTCCCTTTTCCATATAAACAAGTTCCAAACGCCCAATATTAAACCAGGTAGCACACCTTCCAGGTGGCTACATGCTCAAAAAATTACAATACAATGCAATGTGATGCGATGCGATGCAATACGCTCATCATAAGTTCATGACCAGTCCATTTCGTTCGTCCCTGCGTGGAGAAGCACTTTCATACCACAAGCAGAAGGGTAGGAAGACAACCCAAACTCCGTGCTTCAAATACAGAGACCCAGATACCAGTGAAAAGGTCATACCTACCGTTGTCCAGTGGGTACTGGCATTTATCGGATTGTCATCTGCTTGGCCATGGAGGCCTTGCTGGAAGCACCAGAGGAACCAATGCTGGCGGTGGCACCAGCCTTCTTCTCGAAGATCTTCCAGAACTTGAGACTCTCGTCAGCAGCTAGTGAGTTGTTAGCGTAATGTCCAAATGCTTCCAATATGAATGAGTAAACTTACCAGCAGTAGCAAGCATCTGACCGTCAGGGCTGAGGCAGCTGTGGAGGACTCGGCTCTCGTGGGCAGGGATCTCAACGGTTCGGACCAGAGTAGGGTAGCTCCAGATGCTCAGAGAGTTGTCGGGGAATCCACTTGAGCTGACAATCTCACGGTGGTGAGGGCTCCAGCGGAGAGAAGTAACCTGAGAGCCGGTATCGATGCTGTTGACGCGAGCACCAGAGGTGGAGTTCCAGAAGTGAATGTGGCGATCGTAAGAGCCACCGCCGGTAGCAAGGAGGTTCATGTTCCAAGGGCACCAAGAAAGAGCCTTGACGGCAGCCTTGTGGTTGGTCTTGGTGAACTTGGGGACGGAGAGAGATCGGGCATCCCAGATGGAGACGAGGTTGTCGTTGCCGCCAGTAGCGAGCTGAGCGCCATCGGAGCGCCACTCAAGACCGCAAACCTCGGAAGTGTGAGAGATGAGTTCGGCAACCTTGTGCTCGGCAATGCGGACATCGTGGTTGTAGACAAGGCCGCTACGGGCGCCAGTAGAGAGAAGGTGCTTGTTCCAGCCCATAACACCAACGCGAGTATCATGGCCAAACATGCTTCGGATCTTTTGGCCCTCAGCGACATCCCAGATCTGGACCTCACCAGTTCCAAGACCAACACTGACATAAGCCCCATCACCAGACCACTTGACGCTGCTAACGTAGGTGTCGGGGGTGGTCTCGAGAAGACAGCTGACGCTACCTTCATCCGCAGACCAAACATAGACGTTGCGCTCAAGTCCAATAGCAACCTGGTTGCCAGAGCTCCAGTCGAGCAGGTTAAGGTAGTAGTCATCAACGAGACCGGGGGCATCAAGAACACGTTCGGGGGCTGTGGCGATGCGGCGGCGGATCTGGGCAGAGGTAGTAGTGGTAGACCTGAGAGGCCGGTTGTACTGCTGTCGTAGGTCAATGGGCTTGGATGATTCAGGAGCGGCAGGCTTGAACTCGAGGATACGAGTGTTGAGGCTCACACCGCAGGCGTTGGCAAGAGAATCCTGGTAAGCGACAGTGTTGGGGGAGGGTCGAGAGTAGTTGTCGGGTTCATCGTCGTCATTGATGTTCAGGCTCTCAAGAGCAGCCAGGGCCTCGTCAGCAGCGGTAGAGAGGACGTTGGAGCTCTCGACAGTGCTGGTCTTGGGTCGTTGCCTGTCGGGAACATCCAGCTTGCCAGAGCCAGCGTTGGAGATGGCAGAGCTGGCACCACGGTTGGGGATGAATCGGTCGCCAGCATAGTTTACGGTAGTCTTGGCAACCTTGGAGCGGATACCCTTCTTGTTTGCAGTCTTGCTGCTACCAGTGCCAGTGAGAGTGTAGTCGGAGACGCCAAGCTCAAGAGCCTTGCGAGGAGTATGAACAACACGGGCAATGTTGGACTTGGGGGAGTCGCGGTGAGCGGATGTGGTAGATCGGGCGAGGTGTGCCATGAGGTTACCGCCGTAAGTAGAACGACCGGCTGGTTTGAAGTCATTGCTGGACTGTCTCTCGGGGGTGAAAGGAGAAGAGTTCAGGTTGATAGGGATATTGGCTGACGCCTGCTGACGAGGAGAAGGGGTCAGAGGCATCCGTCCGCCAGCGGTACGGGCTGTGAAAAGTCCCTTGTGGGACTTGACAGGAGTCGACAATGTCACTGAAGCCATTGTGATATATTTGAAATGATACCTGTATAAACAAGTGGGGTATGTCTGTGATGTGATGGGCGTGTAAGTGGGACTCTGAACGAGTTACCGAAAGCTTGGCTAGGTACCGAGCTTCGATGTAATCGAACGAGTTCCAGAACACTTGGTAAAAGGGTACCTAGCGATGGGTATTCCTGTACTGTGATGAATGTTCGATAAAATCGAGACTGCCGTGATCAAGATATAACGAAGTTGGAGGAGCGATCAAATGGCTTAAGCGATAGGATCTAACGACCTTTGAATATATCTTGAAAGAAGCGATGGAACAGAGTTTTACGGTAAAACAAGACTCTAGTAGATCAAGAAGGTTGCTTGAGGAATAGAGGTTTGGAGATGAACGGTGATTGTGAGGAGAGAAGCAGTCCCAGGTTGAAGCCCATAACGGATACCTTTTATTTACTTTGTCCTCGCCGTGCATCTGGCCGGGCAACCACTATGGAGGTGGTCGGAGCTGAGTTGCTCCCGTTCCGCGGCCGGGCCAACGCAGACGAACCAGTTAAAACGCTGAGGGAGAGCCACTGATCAGCCTTGTCCTTGTCTGGTTAGGAGGTGACAGGAGACATGAGACCCTGGTTTCAGGGTACATAAATTAGATGATTCAGTGGCTGTTGAATGCCCACTGGCAGCGGTCAGCTTATTATGTCTTCCCTGACAATGGCGTTGCATTTCTGCAACCCCCAATATCTGGGCGCCTGTTGGGCCTGGTCTGAGTGCCACTGAATAAATTTCCTCCTAACTTGGGCGCGGCTCTTAATGAGCAGGGGGTCCCTTTTCACTTGATCGATTGCATCACCAACTGCATCTACCTAACTAACATTTATCGCATTTCTATCCACCCTCATATTTACGCCTTGAAGGGGTAAAAAAGACTAAGCAGGGAGAGCGTAAGAGACGAATATATAGTAGGTCGATTTATGCCATCCAAGCCCACATTCTAAGAGTATTTATTTTTTGTAGCCTAAAGCTCAGAGGCTAGTCATCCTGTTGCCCCCCTAACCAAAGTCCCTTCCACTGAACTTTTTCCCCCTTCCATCTCAACGGCAATTCACACAACGTCGTGACATGCGCAGATAACGCCACAGATTTTTTGCGATTCAAGAAAGCCATGACCCATCCTTCAACCCCCGGGCAGTCCATCTTTGGCGGGCCTGTCGCCGCAACAACGCAGACTTTCGGCGCTGGCAACCAGGCGTTAACGGCCTCGACTTCGCTGCAACCGACGCCGCCCTCGGCAGCGTCGTCCAACAACACATACATTATGCCAAATTCCCCTGCAAAGGGCCGCAGCGTCGCCGATGGATACCGCCCCAAAGTCACCCGCACGCTAGGCCAGAGACCCGCTTGTCTAGTCAATGCTTCAGTGACGTATTGCGGAAACAATCAGATATATGCTTTTGGTGGATTTGATCAGTACACCGATGAGGTGTACAATCATGTACTACGGTTGGACCTCGTCAGCCATCAGTGGAGCCTTGTTGACAACTACGGCGACATTCCCGGGGTTCGAATGGGTAAGTTATGCAATGCGACAACAGAAAACTCGGCCACTGACAACGTCTAGGACATACGGCAACCTTGTACCAAGGAAACAAACTCTTAGTCTTCGGCGGCGAGAACGAACACCGAACCTATTTGTCCGACCTTATTGTATTCGACCTCAAGACTGCACACTGGACACAACCACTCGTTTCCGGCCCCATACCCAAAGGCAGAGCAAGACATGCCGCTGTCTTGCATGAAGACAAGCTATTCGTTATCGGTGGCATAACAGGCCAGAATAATTACGTGTTGGACGATATCTGCTATCTTGATTTGAAGACATTCACTTGGTCCAAGTCATGGCGCTTCGTTGGAAGATTCGATCACTCGGCATACATCTGGGGCGATCGTGTTTGGGTGTTTGGAGGTCTAAGTGAGGACATGGACAAGATTAGCGATCTTTGGTGGTTGGATCTGAAGGGTAGCCCGCAGTTTGACTCGAGGCCTCAAATGGGCCTCTTCGACCGGGGCTCTATGTCAACTCGGGCTAGCAACTCTCCACGACCCCCATATACCATGCCACAGGCTCCTGTCGTTGGCGCCTCAGGATACGCCGCCAACTCCCGAACAGCACAGGTCAACCCACCTTCACACCAACTGAAGACGTATGCACCCTTGGCCCCGGGATCCATATCTGCTCTCAAGTTCATGTCTGGTCCGTCGATTCCATCGCAGGGCTCCGGTCTTCACTACCACGCCTATTCATCCGGCACACTTCTTGATTTCGTTACACCTGCCGCTACTCTCACATCGAGAGAATGTTCCCTGTCTGCATTGGACTTGGGTACACTTCGCTGGACGAAGCTGGCAGGGGGGCGCGAGATCTTTAAAGCGGGCTACAGGTGGCATTACTGCTGCATGAACGAGGATGGTACCAAATCTTGGCTACTGGGATGTCCAACAGACCCTGCTGCGACTGACATAGGACCCAATGGTTACGAAGAGTATCTCAGGTAGGTTTCAACACAACTTGAAACACAACAGTGTCTAACTTGATCGAACAGTGATATCATGGAAATTGATCTCCGGCGATACGGCTTTCTCGGCGACAATTTGACACCAGAACCGCGGTCAGAGTCAAGACCATCTGCCACAACCAGAGCCATGGATCAACCTTCCAAGGGGTTGGGTTCGGATCTTGCAAGACTCTTCAATCAGCCGCCCGAGACAGGCAGCGGTACTGACTTTATCATTACGGCACTGGCCGGCGATTATGAAGATGATGATACTCTTACCTCTAGCATGACTCGGAATGACGAAACGTCGCAGAACCAGAGCTGGCTCTCAGCAGATGCGCCAACCTCGCAACCCATTCATGTGCACAAGCTTATCTTGCAAGCTCGTTGGCCTCACTTTGCGCGTCTTTACAACGCCCAGATGGCCGAATTCCACACCAAGAAGATGCATATTCCTGAACCTTACAGCGTAGTCAAAGCCTTCCTCTACTACCTCTACACGGACAGTATTCGTGGCACCTCGGACAGCGATAGTGACGCTACCACGGCCCTCTCTGACGTGGCGGGCCTTTTAGTCATGTCCAATATCTACAACATCCCTCACCTCCGCCTGCTCTGCGTAAATCGTCTGGCCAAAGAGCTCGATGTCGACCATGCCTGCATAATATGGTACTGCGCAGGACTCGCTAACGAAGAGTGGTTGCGCAAACGAGCCGCAGGATTCTGCATGATCCATTGGGGTCGAGTTGTCCGTACTCAGGGGTTCGTCCGTCTGCCACGTACCGCGCTTGTCGAGCTTTCCCAAGAGGTCGACATGGAGGGGCGTGTTATTGGCGGAGAAGAGCTCGAGTGGGGTGGTATGAATGACAGTATGGGACATGATGCTCGTAAGGAAAGTATTAGCAGCAACCAAACGCAGACAATTGAGGATGATGGCGATGACGACGAAGGCATGGAGATGAACTGATGCTGAGTTACACAATTGCTTGTTAGCTATGATTAGGTACAAATAATAGATAGATATGTTCAAATAGATACCCTTTGCTCTCATCCGCTCTCACCTCAAATTTTCTACTCCAAGTTAAGAGAGGTAATATCTCCGACAGCATAGGTGCGCAATCTGTTCCGGTCATTGTCGATCACCAAGGCTTGGTTACGCAGATCTCCACCACAACCTAGATAGTCTGTTACAAACTGGATAGATAGACAAGCAGATCACGGCTCTCTTACGGATAGTATTGCTAGTCTCCCGGCCGAAGGAAGATGTTAATCAAAGGCACAACCTACTGGCAACTTAGACTGAAAGAATTATTCGCTATGACTGCATAACCCTCCAGATGACTGATCATCTCGAAACAATAATCCCAAACCCCGTTCATTGAAGGACAGGTCATGCCGTCCAGTCTATGACTTCGCTTTTCGTTATCCGACCCGACTCCATATCACCCTCGCTTTCAGTACAAGAGGCAGGATTGAAGATGGCGACTCTCCAGCCAACCAGCCACACACACTGAACAAAAGCAGCAATCAATAACGTCAAAAACAATGCAATTACCCGCCCTATTTCCCAAGGGCCCATGTTTGCACGAAACCAATTTTCCCGACCCAGTATCTAATAACCGGTCAAAAACTTTTGAATAACAGAAAAGGCAAGAAATAACAAGAAAAAATCTGATCACAATGCGCCGGCCAGCAAGCAAGCTTGCACGAGCATCCGACTCGGCCAAGATCATCCTGCAATAACGTAATCGACAATCAACGTGGGGGTTGGGACATCTGGCTTCTTCAGGGCAACACTTTGGCAAGCGAACAAGTGTACATTGAATGGAATAGCGAACTCCTGGTTTGACTCTGAACAACCAAAGAGGCGAATTTGTTGCCTCGATTTCGAATCATTCGAGTCCACCATGAGACGCTATAAATGCCAGGCAATAGGCTGGAAGCGAATGCCTGGACGGGGTATCGGCAGGGGAAAGACGCAGATAATGAAGACAAATTCGATATCGCGGTCCGGCACGAGTCGAATTGGGACCAGCAACATGCTGAAACTGGCTGCTGGGATTCAGAACGCCGCCACTGATATGGAGAAAGAACTTGCAATGTTTTTGGCATTGTTACCAACAACTTATTGCATCATCTGGTCTTCTCCTATTCCTGGCAAGTTCATGTTTACGAGAGCTTGCAGCTTGAAATCGGGATTGCACGGCAGGGAATGCGCCTTGTGCTGTGTTCACAAAAATCAGTATACAGACGAAAATGTGTTTAATTTCAGAGGTACTTACGTATTTCAGCCCGTTCAAGTTCTTGTAGCGCTTTCCACATGTCTCGCAGCTGAAGGGCTTCTCCTTTTCCATACCCAGGGTTCCTGGATAAGGCGCACTTGTTTCGGGGTTGACAATCGAGAAAGTGCCGTCACCGTTTTCGTGCAGCTGTTGAGTTTGATGGCCATGCGTCTTGTGGTACCTAGAGCTGTGTTAGTTGACTTTTTCACCATAGTTATCGGTTCAGGGGTAAAAGTTATGACGTACTTAAGTCCATTCTGGTTCTTGTAGGCCTTTTCACAGCCGATGACGGGGCACTTGAATGGCTTGTGCTCTTCAGGCATCATCATGCTTTGTAGACGCTGCATAATAGCCTTATTAGTTTGAGGGTCATTGAGTTGAGACTGGTTAATGCCCAGCTGTTGCAGCTGTGCCTGGATAGAACGGTTAGGAGGGAAGCCATTCGAGCTGAAAAGGTGCTTTCCAGGGTCGTTTATGCAAAAGTTAGAATCATTGCCGGTCTGGTTTCCGCCGAAGCCCATGTCACCGATATCGTTCGTGTTACCACCCATAGGCATGCCTGGAAGATCCTCGTCCATGTCTACTTGCTGGCCCTGTGGTGTTTGTCCTTGTGTAGTAAGTGTAGGTGTGTTGACAGACGACACTGTGGGATTGTTCTGTAGTCCAAAGCTTGCAGCAGCAGGCGTCGGTGGTTGAGATGTTCGCAGGCCTTGAGTGAGACCAGAAGTATTCATATTGAGCTCAGGTCTCTGCTGGCCAAATAGCTGTCTTGTCTGAGACATTCGTTGTTGGCTGTCATCCATTTCCATAGTACCCACAGCGTCGTCCATTTCCATGTCTGCAACAGCGTCCATCTCGTCATTCAGGTTCGATGGCATGGCGGAGTTTCCATGCAGGTCATGCGGGGACTGTTGACCACGGTTGTGTTGCCCCAATTGACTTGACAACTGCGAGTTGTTTCCAGGTCCTGCTGAATCAGCTCGTGAAATGGACATTCGAGGAGCGCTGGACATGCCCATCTGAGAGAATTGGGAAAATGCATTGTTCCGCGCTGTGTTGGGGCTAGGTTGTGTGTGGGCTTCTTCGTAATGTTGAAGCAAATCGTGCAGGTTCGGGAGGATCTTCCCGCAGCATGTGAAGTCTCGCATGAAGTTCGCCTCCAACTTAGGGAGATACGAAGAAGAATGAAAAGATGGTGACTGGTGGGCTCCTCCAAATGGTGATGGCGATGTTGCCATCATAATACTACAAACCGATTTTGTCAGCATATATCTCCTTGAGACGTACAATCACACATTGGGCGGGAAGGGCGCATTGTTTTTCTGCTGCATTGCATGTATGTGGGCTGTCGCAGGGCTGTGATGGAGCCTGAAACTCAAAACGGCTCGCCACAAGATATTGTCTGTTGACTCCATAAACGGCGGTAACGGTAGCGAATAGCTGAGCATGCCTATGCTCGAAGCCGGCTCGTTATAGGAGATAGAAGACAGTCTTAAGTGTACCGTAGCGTGGCCAGGAAAAATGTTGGTCGGAGTAGGACAGTGATTCTTCTGACAAGCGAGGCGAAACAATGATGGCGGGACAAAATGATTGATGATGAGAAGAGGTGGAATGAGAGCACAACTTACTCATCCCTAACAAAACTGCCAAAGGACATGCCTCCCCAGCTCATACCGCCGCCCATGAGGCTGCCAGCAAGAGATTCTCTTCGGTTGCGGTTCGCATTGTCACCACGATTAGGATTGTTCATCGATATGGGCTTGGGGCCGGCGCTGACAAAAGAGTCCCGGCGGCCCATGGTAGGGTCAAGGGATGGTCCGGTAGTCATGTTGTGGTCGTAGAGTTGCTGTTCAAGACCTGAAGGATCAGGAATATGAATGTAAACGCTGCTGTCTGCTGTGGGGGAGTCGCGAAAGTTGTTTAAGTAGGAGTCGAAGTCTTCGATGGAGGTGTTTGAGAGAATAGCAGGATCAAAGTCACCACCGATAGAGAGTTGGGGGGCAGCAGCTTTAGCGGTAGTAATACTACGTGACAGCACCGAGGCAGCGGCAGGAGCAGCGGGTGTAGGAGCAGTCTTAGCGTACGCGCCAGGCAGGAAATGGCCCGTGGTAGGGGTCCCGGGCTGGGGCGACGGCGACTGCGACTGCGTCAGCGAGCTTGAGCCCGAGTTGACGAGCGACCCTGGAGAGTCAGGGTCATAAGCAGCACCAGCGACGAAGTGGGTTCTCGAGTCACAGGCGCAGGCGCTGGGATTGGAACTGGCGCGGTCACAGCAGCTGGCGTTGGCGGTGGCGGCGGGGACTATGTCCGAGGGGGCGAGTCCTTGTGGGCGAATGGTATTTGCGGAATCCCACACCCTGGTACAGTTGGTGGATGTGAACGCACGCGGCTCCTGGGTTCCCATGGTGTCGCTGGGCTTCTGGAACCTCTGACCGAAGAACGTCTCCATGTTGATGGAAAGAGATGAAGATAGATGTGGGTTTGGGGGAGTATCAGGGTAGGGGGGGTATTGTATGGATATGGAATGGAAAATGTAAAACAGAAAATGGAAGTGAGGGTGAGGGTGAGGGTGAGGGTGAGAGAAATAATAACAAAAAAAGACCTGACCCAAGCTAGCAACCACCTACCTACTAAGTATTGGAAAGAGCAACGGGCAACGACAAATGGTGACGATGTGCCTGTCGATAGTAGTGAGAAAGTACCTGAGGTGAGGCAGGAGGATGTTGGTGTACGCTGGTAGGTAGAGTACCAGGTAGAATAAGGTGCCGAATCACACTAAGGCAAGTTCAGGTAAGGTACACTACTAATGTAACTGCTGAATTTGAGATACGTACCTGCCCTCAGTAAGTTTAGTAGGTGATGTGTACAGAGCACGGTTTCGTCCAAGACGGTATAGGTTAGAGCTCTTGGCCTTGGCGCGATGTAGTCCAGGGACCCTAGTCGCTCGAGTGTGGTGCAGCAATTACACTGATAGTAATGTGCTTGTTCTGTGATTCTCGTTATGGACGGTTGTTAATTGGGACTTTTTGGTCGACGAAAATTTCTCTCACTCTTTTTGTTTCCAATAAGAGGGGGGAAGAGAGAAAGCAACAAGACTTGATGAAACACTCGGATCAAATGAGAGAGAGGGATCTTTAGTCGATCGGCTGGCTTTATAGGTGGAAATAGGTGATTGATGGTGCGGGCCTTCTTTTTGGTATTGGGTGAGTCTTTTCAAACCTTCGGCGGTCAAGGTGCAGCCAAAATGTCAAATGCGCGCACTTTCACGCAGGTATGACTATTTTTTTGCTGCTGTTGCTAGTCCACAGCTTCTCTGCCTGGAATCTAAAACACGATACGCAGAGAAAGCTCCCAAAGTCAACTTTCTTTGATTCTTGCAGCCAACTCTATAGTTGACGGATGCGCCGCCACAGCAACCTTTCGTGCACACGGCTGCTGATTGGGTGGATCAGATGACCAACAAGTACTTTAATACTTGGGTTTCGTTTTGCTTCTGGTTGTCCAGAGGATTCGTTGGAGCTAGAGTTGTGCAGTGTAGTGTAAGGTAATTGCGCTGACGTTGGTGTGAAAGACCTGTTCCTTGGATTCGAGGGCTCAATGGGTGTCAGTTGAATGGAATATTAACTTTGCTGCCGAATTGGATACACTCAAGGGTTGGAGTAACAATTTCAAGGAGTTCTGTTGCAGATTGAAGAGGTTGGTTGCCATGAACCGCTCGATATAATGTACTGTCGGCCGAGATACAGGTTCAGGATATGACAACATACGACAGGGCATCTCTTGGACACCCACACAACCACTACGTCTCTAGCGGAGGTGGCTTTATTACCACGTCTTGTTGCTCTACCTACCTCCTAGACCTAGTCAAGATAGGATCGGAGCCAGTGATGTTCGTTCATCGGTTTCCTGGCTGTCACCTCCAGTAAACACTTCTCTAGTCCTGCGAATGTATGCAGCAACGTATAATCTATCAACAAGGCTTGTTCATGAGGTGACTCATTCATATATGTCTCGTTTGAAACCGTATCATTATTTCCACTAATTGCCCAAAGATATTTTCCCCCATGTCCAGCAAAGTTCATTCTGCTAATAAGCAATAATAAGGGTCCAAAGCTTCAGTACCCATCTCGGCTCCTTAGGACATGATACAAGGTTCAAGGGTCGCCCTTGAGAAGCGCACAACTAAACACAACAGCCAATCGATGCATCAGGGGTCACCAAGGCAAGCCAGCAGATGATGAACCGCCGACGATGAACAAAGAGCACATCTTGACTGATGTGGGGGTTCCAGTCCAGAGGCTTTGCTTTATCCGTAATATGGTATGTAGACATGACTGGTGTCAGACATCATGCCTGTCAATTATGCACCCTGCTCCAGATTAATTATACCTACCTAGGCAGTAAGATCGTCCATACATACATAGGCTGAATAAACGCTACCTACTATGCGTTTCGTACATAGCAAGAGTTGGCGCGGTTTTCTCTCAAACACATTCATTGGTGTTGGCGGTTTCCTCCAGAATCCTGATCGTATTGTCAAGGCCGGATATTTCGATTCGACACGGTAAGGTGCGGCACGCGAACTACCGTTGTTAACAATTGCAGCACCAATGATACAAAAGTTGCTTACTACAAAGTTTACACTAAGTGCCTGACTTGTCACTTTGTGCCAAGATTCCACTCCAGATAACCTTTCGCCTCCAAGCTAAGCTGCTGAGCCAGGTTTCTTCCAAGCCTGTCCTCCAAATGTCTCCAAGTCGAAGTTCAACTGCCAGGCCCTGATGGCATACTGTATGTAGCTCAGCTGAGGTGGGGTTTGGTTGCGAGACCTCATCCAGTGTTCCAGTCGAGTTACGCTCTCCGATGCTCATATCAGAAATTGGTGGTTGGGTTATAACTTCCCAGGCGGAACTCCCGCGTTACCTGCGACAGTTACATACATAGCACTCACTCATCATAGAGTCTCTGATAGTCCGAGACGGCTCGCATTCGTTCACCAGATTAAGCTAGACATACAGTTCTCCAATTTGACCCTTTATCTGCTAAGTCGCGCCGTAACAGCTAATTAATCTCCATGTCCCGTCTAGACACGGCAAAGGGTAATAATGGATGCCATATGCGTGCGTGTGTGTTTGTGTGTGTATACAGAGTAAAGGTTCCACGCAGGCCACCATTACAGTATGTAGAAACGTGGCACGATGGTGCATCTCGTAGTCCATCAAGTCTTATGGCGCGAGCTTGTGCTGACTAGGACTTTGTTGAATCTCAATGCCGAGCATGACCTCGGTATGTTAAGCCGATAGCAGATAATCAGTGGGACTAGCATGAAAGTAGAGCGGATCGCCTAAACCACCGTAAATATACTACATATGTATTATTGCAAAGAGATCAATCATGTGCAGTACCTATTCGTATGTGTGTTTACTCGAAGGAGTTTCCGTCTGCATGGAGAGAGGTACGGATATGGACATGCGCATGTGGTAAACTCTAACTGATCTTGCAGAGTGCAATGAACGCTCAATGGCAGGTTACCGAATCCCGTCTTGACGATCAACAGTTTATTGGTCTGCGGTACGAACATCTCGATTCGCTACAGTGGTCCCTGTAGGGATTACAAGGCTGAAAGTAAGACATTGGGCTAACAACGGACCAATATCTCCTTGATCAGGAATGCCTACCGGTCCGCCACAATACATCCAAGCCACTAACAAATCGCTAGAGGAAAGGATGCAGTTGTCTCACGAGGACATGGCAAAGTGCCTTGACGCCAAAAAAGTCCATGTTGTAAGTGGGTCTTGAGCCGTTAAAAGTGAAGCTCTCGTCGTGAACTATGCCGAGATTATGGTTATGAATAGGAGACGACCGCATTAGTTTGAACATCTTGGCTTAGCCATTGGTTACGGACGCATCAAAAGGTTTCCCCTTGTTTGGTAGAGCTATTGAGCTCCTATGTCACCTTACCCCGGCCCAAAGGAAAGCATTCTCGAGTCAGGTCTGGAGATCGTGATCCAAGCGAGGACACAAGTGAGGTTAGACGGTGCTACTCTGACGATAGGAGTTGGAACTGTAGAGACAGATTCTATTGACGTATTCGTTCAACTTATCCATAGCCTACAAGGCCTTCTTTAATCGAGTTCCCTAGTTAGATCTTCACAGATCAACCCTAGAGTCGGCCGCTAGAGGCACGTTTTCAGCCTTCTTTAAGGTAAAAGCCTTACTAGATGCAAGCTCCTAAGCTAATAACCCAGTTTTCAGTTAGATGCGTGAATAGTGATTATTGGCGATGGTTGATCGCAGTGCCTGGGTACCGATTGCGGAATCATGGAGATAGGGCAGGCAGTTTGGAGGGTAGTAATGACATCCAATTCCTCGCCTGTTGGTTGATTGTCAGGCAAAGCTATCTGGAACTTCGTTGAAGGAGCGCCAAAAAATGCCAGATAGATTCTAGCACAGGGCGCATACATTGATCATCTGTAGTTATTGGCTTCTCTGCGAACATAACGAACATCATTCCTGCTTCGGATCATGAAGTCACGACTCGCACAAGCATCGCTGGACCGTGCTCTGTCCCTTACGTCAGAGCTTGCTGGGATATGCATTAGACTGAACTCTGAATCTGATATCCCGGCCGAAATTAGCGGATGAGATGTAGAAATGCAAGTAGATACGGAGGAACAGTATGGATGCAGGTATGGACAGAGCATTGGATGTAGCTGTAATGCAACCCAACGAGCAAATTTCCGCTTTCACACAAGGCATACATTTGCTGCACGTCTTCATGCCTTGCGTCAAAGCTTCATGTTCATGACTCGGCTCGACACCAACACAAAAAGCTTTGACGTCGCCCACAACGTGGCAGATAGAGACTAAGCACCAGACGTGTTACAAAGCTAAGCACCTATAGAGCATGCTAACACTGGCTACTGCTACCTATGTGGTTCTTTGCCATGGTCAATGCTTTATCGAAACAGGGGAGAAAGCGCCTTGCACCCACTAGATCTCGTTACCGTTACATTGTCTAGTCCCCTGCAAACCATGGTGTTTCCGCCGGGAATTTGTTGGCTACCTCTGTTGTATGTAGACTACAGTGTAAGATCCTAAAACTGGCTCCTCCTCCAGAGGCCAACGTCAACTTGACCCCCAACTTAGTAGGACTAGGATCTGGGGTTGGGGAAGGAGCATTGACGGCGGTTGCAACTTCCTTACTTCAAGGGGCAGATGGGTCCTGCTTGTTTCCTTCCTTGCTGGAATTAATTGTCAATGTCAACTTCCGTCAGTTTCATCTCAACCTGAGGAAGACGCACAGCGGTTTTTTCTTTGCTCCGTAGGGAAGTACGGAGTGTGCCAGCACAAAATGCTACCACTCCTCACAGTTATATCAATTCCTCGATCGATCCTTAGACTTCCACTTCAGCTGAACCACTTCATTCATTCATTGACTAATATCAGTCGTCTTCAACCCTGTGCATACATTGTTGTCCCGCAACACTACAAAGCTCCACTATACGAGCTACCTGCCCACCTACCCACTCACGTACATTACCGTTGACACGGATGGAGGCTTCCATGGACACCAAACCAAGGAACCAGGCTCAACAACTCACGAACGAGGTATCCATCCATGCCCAGCTGTTCAATTGAATCGCCTTGATTCTGGTCAGCTAGTGGATGGCAGCCCAGCCAAAAACGATTCCTAAACCTACCAAACGACCAGGTTGTTAACCATGGATGATATCGCCGCAGTTAATATTGAGGCTTTGCTAGAGGAGCTTCTTTCCAAAAACCTGATGTCAGGAAGGTTCATTATCTGAGTACAGTACCAGACGGAGTAATCCCAGCTGCGGAATTCTGCTATGTGCTCCAAGTCTCGTGAGACGTGTGCCAATAGGGCATCAGCCACCAAATCTTGGCCAGCCAGACCCAGCACTGGTCCAGGGAATTGGTGCCGCTGTCAATCTTGAAAGTTATCAAGTCCCGGCCGATCAGGCTCAAGCTGGTATCGTGCACGGTAACCATAGCCGGGGTGGGTGTTTGCCCAGGGCAATATCCAGCAGTGTGAAGCTCTCGTCTCGCATCGACACAACGATAGCGCCGATGGCCATGATCTCCAACCAAATTGGTGATTTGGACTTGAAGTAGTATGTTCTTCCAAGGAATGACGGTCCGTACCAAGATCTGGTCCTTGATGGTCCAATTCCCCTCTGAAAGATTTACTTGAATCTTCACGAACGGTATGCACCGCCTTCTGAACCAGGTCCACGATCTACATCTCCTATGGGGCCCTCTTCCGATCACATCGGTCAGAAAGCGAACCCACGACCTAGGCCTACACACAGTCGACAGCAAGATAATGAACGTCTCGACATACAAAATGGATAGGGCCACATTTCACTGCAACCAAGCGGGTATTTAGTTTAGCTCACAAATCTCCTCCAGATTGCATTGAGTCTTATTTGCAACCCCTGGGGGTTCATAAAACATGAGACCCGCATTCACCAAAACTCGTTGTTCAACTGCCTATGCCTATTCACGTCTCATGTTTATGTTCCCCATTGGCAGCTAATCGACAAGTTGCAGAACCTACAGCCACCTTTGCCGCGATACAGATTCCAACGCGCCACCACCCTGCCTCTTTGGCCAGATGATCCTGAGGATATTGTCCAAGTGGGCTGGCTACCTGCTTGCAAACGGCAATGGATCAAGCGTCTTGGCATTTTCCACCCAGAGCCTCCAATTGTCAGCAGTGCCGTAATCGTCTTCGCTCTGATTCCCTCGGCATAGGCGGCGCCGCTTTTCGTGTGGATTAAGCTATGTGATAGTTAACGCTTCCTAATTGACGGCGTTGCACTTGTCTCGCCTTAACGAAGGCCTAAACACATTCATTGACTGAAAATGTATAGCCCGTTCAGTGGCTGGTTTCATGTCAGTGTTTTGTTAGGAATGCTGGCTGCATGGCCGATCTGTAACGGTTTCGGTCTGTACGGCCTCTAATCACACGATGAGCCAAAATCATAGTCAAATGGAGCAAAGAAACAGCACACGTAAGAGTCCGAATTCAATATGCTGCAGGGTCTAGTTAGTGGGCAGCGCTTATCGTCTTGGCTCTTTAGCAATACAGGCCTTGCTTTTGTCCATGGCTGGTGTCGATCCCCACGGATCAGCAAGAACGCTTCGTCGGCTATCAATCAAGATATCGAATCTGCCGACCTCGGTGTTAAACGAACATCAGTGGTCTGACGTTATCGCTCCTCTATCCCATTCTCTTGGTGCAACAGTATCATGTTCTTCTAGTGATCTTTACATCACAGCTTCCTACTATTAACGATCAGCACATTAGTATTGCATATCTATAAAATGGACTAGGCCACGTACGAGTGTGCGGGCTGTGAATAGTCTCCAGCGCCGTTAATGTCATCACGATCGTCACTACTCTATCGTTGTTGATCATTGGTTCGCAATTCAAACTATTGGTGGAGGATCTATTCATTTGCGTCTCTACATCGCGACTCACTACCATAACATGGAAATGTGAGATCTCGATACCCATAGGATCAACTGGGTTGCATCATGGGTGACCGTTATTTCATCATAGCTTCCCAAAAATGAACTGCAGAGTGCAGATACTTACATGGAGATCAACATCTGGAGGCTGTTTCAAGCAGTTCGGTACGAGCCTGCAAGGTCGTCTGGGTCGTCACTTCCGAATATTACTCGGGTCAAACGGACAACAATTCCACGAGTCGGGAATTCGCATTGGGTTAATACAATGAAATTACTGAAGCTACCTAACTAGTGAAGATATGCAGGGAGTCCTGAAGATCTACATACTGACGATGGGTAAACGTGACTCCTTGCATGCAGGTGGGGTTGGGAAGGATCGATTTCGCTATGTTGGTGTTTTTCAATAACAAACTCCTTATACATGCAGGACGCATCAGTTTCATCAGCGCGCATCTTTCCAGAGCAAGGCAGCCGAGGTTATGAGAAATGTTGAGCCGAAATAGCCTGAGTTTAGTAGGCTTAGTTCGAAGCCATGATAACTTTATACTTCTTAGATGCTCTCAAGCACTATCTGAGACGTGGTGTACATGCAGACAAGGTGAGTCCGATGGTTGCCACGTGGTAGAATAGTGTGAGAACAAGGATTGCCTAGATAGTGTCTTGCCCCTTTCCCTCTGCTTCCTTGTCGTTGGTGATAATTACAGCATCACACTGTAGTCTCATTGTTGATCCGACTCGTGGTTTTGCCACCGGCGGTGGCAGGCATGCGCCTAGAGACTTCTGCGGATTGGTCACTTGGCGCTTGAAAGAAGATTAAAGAGCAAAGCGCTTGTTGGAAGCTTAACCCTGTTACAGTATCGCATTGGCTCGGGATTTTTGATACCTAGGAGGGCGGGTAGTAGTGCTGGTCTATGGGCAGTCTAACAATGTCAAAACTGGCAACGCTGCTTAGATTCCGGCCACGAGGCTTAGGTTGATTCATAGCTTCAGGAGGATGGGGATAACAATGCTAGCTGCGACCCAAGAGATAAAGCTGTTGCGGAGTGATCTTAATCAACAACTGAGTTGACGCGGATCGGTCTATTTCAGACCGCTCAAGAGCCTTTACAGCGGGTTGGATTTCTCCACGTTCTTTTCGTCAGAACCGATGATGGATAGTCCCACTTGGGGGATATCAAAAACTAGCTTCAGTGCCAAAAGAGTTGTGCAACGAAGCTTAGGTGAGGGTTAGGATACCACTATCACAAGAAACCATTCATCCTCACAGATACGTGTTATTTTGATGGAAACCACATCACATGTCGTCAACAGTTGTGTACAGGCAAGTCCCGGGTAGGTTGGACAAGGATAGGGATGCTTTTCTTACCAGGAATAGCCACCAATCACACATGTCAACTGTTTCTTGTTCATGATCACTTTAGGTAAGTGATCGAAGCAAGGGTCCAATCCTTTTTCCCGGCACATTCCCCTTGTCAACATGCCATTTGGTGGTTGGTACAACTAAAAAGGCAATTTTACCTTTCTTGTCAACATGCCATGAGGCGTTCCTCGGAGCGCCCCGATCTCACACATTATTTTTCAAGGAACAGGGACGGTACTCTCGGTACGCACACAGCACTAACAAGATGAGGCGATATCTACAACGTGGCTGGATGGCTTGTGATTACAAACAGCTGTGCGCACATGCGGCTTCTGGAACGGAACGGCTACCTCACGTAAACATGCCGACACATGGACGCTCGCTGGTGGATCGTGTGCCGTTTAGAGCCGAAGCCCCGAGAATGAAAGGCCAGAAGAAGGTTGGTTTCGTTCAGTTTGCTTGTGATTCGGGATGTTGAGATTTCAATGTTAATGTCAGCGGTGATGCCGAGAGATGAGCCGCTAGTTTATCGATTTATTCTAGAAGAACACCCCTGAAATCTGAATCATGCATCCGTGCTAAGGCCGGGCACGAGCAATGACAGGCAGGTTGGCGAGGTGAGGTAGTATGCCGTCTTGACAGCAAGATGCCGCAATCACTGCCGCTGAAAGAGATACGCTACGGCCTCCTGCGGCGTGACTGGGTAGTATTAAATGTGCTATCATCCTATGAGCAGTGCTGGGCCATGTTCGAATTGGACTGGTGTGAAGCTGAGACAGAAATGACAGTCAAACCCTTCTAGAATGTAGGGTAAGTGGCCATCGATTAATGTCTAGTGTCTGCTTATAGCGGACTGCAAGAAAGACGTGATGGTATTGCTACAGGACAATTGTACTGGCTTCCATGACGGATTGTCCGGATAAGTCAACATGACTGTTACTATTTGCTATCCAAAATTAACAATCAGCATGTATCGGCACAGTTGCAGGCAAATACAGACCATTGATACACGATAATCCTCTCAGTTCGAACCATGGTTCGAACTGTCAACCATTCGGCGATTCGGTCATAGTTCGGTGACTGTTTGCGCCGCGACTTCGGAAGAATCTGACATCATGCATGGCTGAAAGCCGTCATGCAAGAAGAAAAAGAGGTACATACAATTGCGATATCTCATGCCAGGATAAAGTGAAAAGGGCTTTATGAAACTTATTTATTGCAGAGAATATCACCCAATTCACAATCTTGGACGAATTTGATCATCACGACTTACGCACTTCCTCTAGCTGCCGCCCTCAGGCATCGAGAGAGCGAGTACCTTATTACTTACTACATCAAATCGAACCCCGAGAACTGGAATCGACCCACACTGGGTTTAAACCGCGCGCTGCAACCCACCTCTATCATTCCGTCGTCATACGACTTTGATCTTGGAAACTCAAGCTCTCGCACCTCGGGACAGACAAACATCATCTCTACAAACATCTCTCCCTTCGCCTCGCGACCTGTTCTCACCTCTAAAACCAGCCTGCTCTCGTCACCAATCGTATCGCAACCATGAAGATTCTCACAAAGGAAGAAGAGGAGGCGCATTACTCGGCCGTCCTCAAGGGTGGCTTCATCGGAGGCAGTCTTGGTCTCACAGTCGGTCTTGGAGGTGTTTTCCTTGCCTCAAGGCGATACCCTGCTTTCCGCGGCCTCACTCTTCCCTTCAGGACCTTCCTCGTCACATCTGCCGGTACTTTCGGTGCCATCATCAACGCCGATCGCTGGTCCATGGATTTCCAGAAGAAGCAGAACCCCATGAACTTTTACGAGGACCAGACCCAGCGCGCGCAGCAAATTGTTCGCGAGAACCAGACCGCAATGGAGCGGTTTATGGAGTACGGAAAGGAGAACCGCTACTCCATCGTCTTCGTTTCATGGCTGGCTTCCATGGGTGTTGCATTTGCCATGGTCAGCCGCTCGCCCATGAACACAGCCAACAAGGTCGTCCAGGCTCGTGTGTACGCACAGGGCCTTACTCTCGCGGTTCTCATCATCTCTGCAATCTTTGAGGTGAATGACGCCAAGAAGGGTGAGGGCCGCTGGCAGACCGTCATGGTTGTCGACCCCAACGACCCCGAACACAAGCGTCTTATCGAGAAAAAGATTCACAAGGAGGAGTATGAGGGCCAGGACCTCTGGAAGGGTAAGTTTCACATGCGATTCTCCGAGAAGGCACATGAGGCTAATTTGTGGAATAGATATGGTTGCTGCTGAAGAGCGACGATTGGCTGAAAAGAAGCAAGCTCAAGGGAGCAAGGCCTGAATAAGCCTCTGCCTCTGAAGCGATAATCCTACCTTATTCAAAATCATTCCGCATCACACAACCATCCTGAGCCGTTTATCTTCTAATATTGCGTTGAACCGAATCGATTGAGCTTATCTGGCGAATGGGGGAAAATTGTACACATGGTGGCAAGAGAAGGAGTTTTACGAAGTGTCGAGCCAAGGAGCAAATGGAGACCATTGTTATATGATAGTCTATAGAGCAAAAAATGTTCATTTGTGTTTTTCTACCCGAGCTCTCATCCATTCGGTCGGAGACGTGATGACCTGAATAGTGTTCCGGGGCAGGCTTTGGTTGGAACTTGAATTGCTTTCATTGTATCATAGTTAGCCATACCTACAACATATCACCTACACAACGTGTAATACCAAGTCTGGAAAATCAGAAAAGATGACCCAGCATCTGAAATTCCTCTATACTATGTAAACAAAAGATCTACACCGTCGACTCCCTGCTAGCCCCCTCGTCAAGGATCCAGTTACCGTCCCATAACAACAAATCAATTAGTAAAACACACTGTAATATATCCAGACAGAGCTGCAACATCTTACGATTACACCTCGATGGTGAAGTGACTGATCTGCGAGTAATACGCATGGACAGCCAGCTCTAGCAGCATAACATCGCCAAACACCTCGCTTCCATCGAATCCTCCAATAATGATGAGCCGGCTGTCATACAACACCGTCCCGTGATAGCCACGGCCCGAAGGCGCTTTTCCATAGACCTTGCGCCTATCCCATGTCATCGTAACCAGGTTCAGGAGCAAGACGTCGTTGGAATACTCGCTTCCGTCGTGTCCGCCGATAACGAAGAGATATGAGCCGACTATTGTGGCCGTATGTGACAGGCGACGAAAGGCAACGGGTATGGCCACTGCTTTCCACACTTGCGCGTCAACATCGTATACCCATACGTCGTCAAAGCATTCACCGCCATCTGAGCCACCAAAAATGATGAGTTTGCTGCCCACCATATTGGCAGTGTGATAGCCCCTTGCTTTGGGTCTGTAATCTTTGGTCCCAGGACTCGCCTTGTCGGAACTTGAGACCAATCGCCATGACATCTTGTTAACATCGGCAACGTCTAATCGCCAGATATCATTCAAGGCCCGGACGCCATCACCGCCACCAAAAACGTATAGACCGTTCTTGTACAGACAAGCAGTATGCGCTCTTCGCTTCGAGGGCATCTTATCTCCTATGATCTTTGGCTTCGTCCACCGGAAGTTTGTTGTATCCAAAACATAAACATCGTTGTAGTACTCTGGACCGTCGCCTCCACCAAACACGATAAGCTTCTTGCCAACAGCAGTGCACGTCATGGCCCTCAGAGGAACAGGTATATCCCCAACGACATAAGGTATAGTCCAATGAAAGGAATCCGCATCCAGCACATAAAGATCGTTGAAGCACGTTCTTGAGTCGCAGCCGCCAAAGACATATACGTTTGAACCAATGATAGTTGTTGTATGTGCTCGCAACGAGGTGTGAGAAGCGCCTGACACGGGTGCCCTGGACCAGTACATACCCGATGCGGGAGCCACGTCGACTTTGGGAGATGTTTTTGGGTCCGGAAGTAAGGGGTACGGCGTGTATTCCTCGTAGAATGTGCGGGATCTATGCGATCCATATCGTGCGGCTGCTTGTGCGGTTGTCCGACTGGTTATGGCGGATGTCGACCGTGAAGCGGTAGGCCGCCGCGTACGTCTGTCTCCTTCGCTTGACGCATCCCCGGCGTTGTTTGATAAAGCAGGCGGTGGTTTGTAGGTCGCTGTTTTCGAGGTCGTGGAGGCTCCCTGCGAGGCGGGCTGTGATGGAGGTTGGGATGCGGTTTGTGATGCGGATTGGGAGCGTTGTCGGATGGAAAGATCCGAGGGTTTCCGGCGATTCGCTTGTATGCTTTTGCTGGCGAGATGACCTGGTGTATGACTCCTTGGCAAGGGCATCTGATCGCTTGACTCGTCATCGTCGTCGGAATCGTCGTCGACAAAGCTCTGCCCTCGCATTGGGGCTGCTGGAGCTGGTGATCTCTGCTGTGGTTGAGCACCTCTTGTCTTGAGAAGTGACTTATCGGGAGACCTCCGCGGATCCGCCATGACTTCGTAGGCTCTTCCTCATTGCCCGTAGACGAGATCTTGAGCTTGTGACTTGGACCGGGCGAGGTGGGGGAAGAGATGAGCTGGAGTGGGAGGGCAAAGACCACTTTATACGTGTACAAGTGGACAGAGACAATGAAAGAAAAAGCAATCAATTAGGAACAGCCCCCATTTGGTGATGCGCCAAAACAGTAAAGCGAGGAGAGGGCAGACGAGCTGTAGACGGTGACAATGACAGCAAAGGAATGATCCATATGCCAAAGCCCAAGTACTAAGGTAGGATCATTCATGCAACGTTAGAGCTGCCCAGGGTCGGCTTTGGCAGTTGGTCTTCCTGTCGAGTCCAAGCACCCGAGTACCTCTTAGCGATTGTAGCCCTGAATCTAGAGCGCTCTTAGTGAGACCTGGCCCCTATGGCTAGTTGTGGGGGGCGTCAGGGATAGTGGAGGTGTCGCGAGCGTGGAGCAGGTACCCGATTTGTCTGCGTGCTCTCTGACCTCATAGCCCAGAACGGAAAGGGACCCCCGATAGTTGTTAGTGCATCTAGGGTGACATCTAACATCTCTTTTAGACGACCCAATCGAGGAATTTTTCTATGTTCGGATACACTCAAAGTGATTGATCTCATTTTGACGATTGATCTTTACCCGTAGCAGGCAGCTACAAACATTTTCAAATTCGCATGTTATTCACTACTACCTGGTGGTAGTTTGAACGGTAAGGCAACACCACAAATACATGCAGGAGGAGAATCTTTTCTCGTACAACCTCACATGCTTCCTTCCTTCCTTCTTTCCATCTTCACCTCAACTCATCTCTTACATCCGCTCGCTCTCTTCATAAAGCATACACTCATTTTTATAGTTGTGCCATTCGCTCCGATATTTTATCTTTCATTACTCTTCCTTGAGTAGTAAGCGTCTCTCAGAAAATATCACTCCACCAAAAGCATCAGCATCATGAGTGAGCAACCAGACGCTCTGATGGGTGACGTCTCCCCAGGCCATGAGCATGCCGAGCTCGTAGCTGATGCAAGCAACATCGAAACTTCCACCGATGATGGAGAGCGGGCTTCGAAGCGAGTTAAGATGAACGACTCGATCCCCACTGAGTCTGTGCCCGGAGAAGGTCTGCATGATGCGCCTGCAAGCAAGGAGAACGGAAACGTGACAAATGGTGACAAGGAGAATGTGACTGAGGAGCCAAACCCAGACTCCAAGCCGGAACATGTTGACGGGCGTACCAAGGGAATTGCTCCCATTAAGAAAGAGTGAGTTTATTCAAGCCGTGATGTACACAAGAGAGGCTGACACTTCCTGAATAGGTATCTTGTCGACTTGTCAACATTCAAGGATACATCTACTGATGTTGTGAATGACGACGATGCAGCCGAGGCGCGCGGTACTGCCGACAATGAGGGC
Source organism: Fusarium pseudograminearum CS3096 (assembly GCF_000303195.2). Lineage (NCBI taxonomy): Eukaryota > Fungi > Ascomycota > Sordariomycetes > Hypocreales > Nectriaceae > Fusarium > Fusarium pseudograminearum. The sequence continues at coordinate 2,031,161 of NC_031951.1, forward strand.
CAAGATGACAACCGAAAGGCGGGCAAGGGAAAGAAGGACAAGAAGGACAAGAAGAAAAAGGGCCAAAACACAGAACGTGACTTTGGCAAGTTCGACGACGCTTTTCGCCTCTGCAACAGTCGAGCATTCTACCCCGAGTTTTCCCCCAGGGAATGTAGGTTTGGTGATCGCTGCAACCTTTCCCACGATCTTCGCAAGTATCTTGATGAGGGACGCCGAGGCGACGTTGAGACCTTTGAGGGCAAATGTCCTGTGTTCGAGGCCCACGGCCATTGCTCTGCAGGCTGGAAGTGCCGCTTTGTCAAAAGCCACATGAAGGAGATCGAGCACGAGGATGGAAGAAAGGAGTTGGTGCTTATCAGCACTTCTGCTAATGATGGCGAGAATGGCGAGCCTGCAGATGAGGGATCGGAGGAGAAGCGACCCGCCATCTACAACGTCGTCGGCATTGACAAGAAGATCGCCCTCAACCGCAAGCGGACCGATTTCACACAGTCTGAACAGTACATCGGTTGGCTTAATAAAGAAGCCAAACTGAGCGAGGAGTTCATGAACCGTCGTAAGAACCAGTCCGACGAGGGAATCGAGGATCTTCGTGCCCGCTATGTCGATCCTCCTTTCAAGCCTTCTGAAAAGCGTCGCCTTTACTTCGGTGCCGAGACACCCACCCTGGCACCTCTCACTACACAAGGAAATCTTCCTTTCCGTCGACTTTGTGTCGAGCTTGGCGCTCAGCTTACCTACTCTGAAATGGCTCTAAGTATGCCCCTGATCCAAGGAACAAAGGCGGACTGGACGCTCCTCAAGGCCCACGAGTCTGAGATTACCCCTCCCAAGTTCAACCCTGGCTCTGTTCCCATCTTTGACGACTATAACCACTCCAAGGACATCAAGTTTGGTGCTCAGATTTCTGGAAACAATCACTGGGTTGTCACGAAGGCTGCTGATGTTCTAAACCGCTTCTGCCCCCACCTTCGTCTCATCGACCTCAACTGCGGGTGTCCCATTGACATGGTTTTCAAGTCTGGTGGTGGGTCAGCACTTCTTGAGAACTCTGGCAAACTTGAGCGCATGATTCGAGGCATGAACGCTGTGTCGGGAGAGGTTCCTATCACTGCCAAGATCCGCACTGGCATTCGAAACTCTCGCCCTACAGCTACCCAGCTCATTGGTAAGCTGGCGTTTGGTGCACGAGAACACAGGGAACGCCTTGGTGCTCCTGGATGTGCTGCCCTCACTCTTCACGGTCGCAGCCGCGAACAGCGCTACACCAAGAAGGCCGACTGGGGCTACATCAGCGAGTGTGCTGCTCTCATCAAGACTTACAACAAGGAGAAGGATTCTCTGACTGATACCATTGCTGAGCCGGACGCCAGCAGCCTCCCGAACGCCAAGGATGGCCGTATGTACTTCCTCGGCAATGGTGACTGTTACTCTCATGTCGAGTACTACGAACATATCGAGAAGGCTCGTGTTGATACCGTCATGATTGGTCGCGGTGCTCTCATCAAGCCCTGGCTGTTTGAAGAGATTGAGAAGGGCCAGTATCTCGACAAGTCATCCAGTGAGCGTCTCCGCTATATTGAGAAATTCGTGCGCTACGGTCTCGACGCCTGGGGTTCTGATGAGCTTGGCATCGGCTTCACTCGCCGCTTCCTCCTCGAGTGGCTTAGCTTTGCCCACCGTTACGTTCCTATTGGCTTGCTTGAGCGTCTCCCTCCTGACCTCAACGACCGCCCTCCCGCGTATGAGGGCCGAGACGAGATGGAGACCCTCATGGCGTCGAGCAACTTCAGGGACTGGATCAAGATCAGGTAAGTCGCGGGTTATCACCGTCTTAGGTAGACAAGAGTGCTAACGATATGTGTTTACAGTGAGATGTTCCTCGGTCCTGTCCACCCAACATTCAAGTTCCAACCCAAGCACAAGTCCAATTCGTACGAGGCTGAGGGTTAATGGAGAAAGAAAAACAGCGACCGGCGTACAAAAATGTAAAATAAAAAGTTGAAGGTGATTTGGAGTTTATTTTGGTTGACATCTTTGTCATATGGCGGAGGTGGTCTGGACACGGGATGACATGGCCATGTCTATGTATTCGAATGTCCGGATTCCATTTACGGAGGGCTTATTAGTGGACAAGGAGTTGTAACTCCGAGATCTGTTCACACAAATGGGTGTGACTAGTGTCAACATAGACACTACGCATGTAAATACCAAGCTAACAGCAGTGAAGAGATTCTCACACATACTACCAGGTGACTTCCAACTACCGTGCTGCTTCATTTGAAACTACTCAAAGCTCTTATCTAAGTCTTTGACTTCGTTGACACGCTGATTATGCATGGGCGCGTCCGTGTAGGAGGCATAATCGATGTAATGATATATCATCGTTCTCGGTTAGGTACTGGAGTGACTGGGGCTATACAGCCAGGCCCAGCTGAACATTCAAAGGTCGACACTTGAAGCCTCAAACTCCGAGCTCTTCTTTACATACTCGACGTTCTTTCTAATCCAGCGTGATCTTTGGCCTTCTGCCGAAGGATGCATAAAGGTCACAACATCTCTTCTTGGGTCACATGCAAGCATCTGGTTTAGATTTACACATCACCTTGCACATTAGAGACCATATCCATGTAGTTCATGTCCAATATGACGAAACGCTGATCAAGCGCTATAATGACTTGAGAGTGAATATATATAATGTATATCTTTTCGGGATTGTACTCCCTGCTATCGCAAGACATGATGAACCCAAACGCTAGGAATTATGCGTAAGAAAACCCAACCACAACTCCGTGATGACTTTTGTAATCCAATCACCAAATGCACCCCGACCTACTCAAGACAGAATCGTACAGACTTTCGTCCTCACATGTTATTATCGACGTTTCCAATGCGTTGCAAGCAAATTCTATGAGTAAAAGTGGCTCCTCTGCATGCCGTCGGCTGAAGCATACTCCTTGCCGTCCTCGGGGCGCATAATCGAACTTGTCAGGGAGTTTGCGCGGCTGTTCTCGCTAGGGGCGGCCTTGAGTTTCTTAGGCTCTTGCGTAGGACGCTTGATGACCTCGAGATAGGTAGAGGGTAGATAACCTTGACGGCCATCGCGAGCGCGGCATTGCCACCACTCGCTGGGGTTGCCGGATGGGTCATTCTTGTTGAGAACAGCGACAAGGTCGCCCTTGCGAGCCTCGAGCTCCATGCCAGTGTTGGGTTGAGGGAGGAAGTCGAAAGTAAGTCTGCAGAACTCGAGCTTGGAGGGGTCGACGGGCTGCTGTGATTCGATAGCCTGGGCTTGGAGACGCTTCTGCTCCTGCTCTTGTGAGGCAGCAAGCGATCTAATCATCTTGGACATGAGATAAGGAATACCAAACGCGGCCAGGACAAAGAAAATGAGAGGCTTCCTGCTGGCCTTGGCAGGAAGAGGGTTGCCATCAGGACCAATGCTGCGGCCTTCGAAGCGAGCAAAGGCTGCCGGTGTGAGAGCGGTCGCATCGACAGGCGGCGGTCGACCGGTGATCTTGGCAATCAAAGTTCTGATCCATCGCATCAATGTGAAGATGCCCAATACTGAGCCCAAGGTATCTCTCAAGTTACCGAATTGTTCAGCAACAGAGACCATGGCTAGTAGATATTAGTAAACAGACATGTGGACCAACGGGTGGACAATGACTTACCAAAAAAGCTAGAGTGAGTGGCCATGTAAGTGCTTTCGAGCATCTGCGCAAAACCACCAAAAGCTGTGACAATACCCTCGAGCATCTGGAAAGTAGCTTGTGTGCTGTTGTTGAACGAGTTTGTCAAACTGTTTTGGTCGCCAGGCATTCCCCCCATACCACCACCGTACATGCCACCACCCATGCCGCCGTACATGCCTCCTCCATAACCACCATATCCTCCTCCGTACATGCTGCCGTAGCCACCACTCATGCCTCCCATGCCACCCATTCCAAATCGCGAGTAGGGGCTAGAATAGGGTGACGAGTAGGCGCCGCCCATGGTGCCACCCATGGAGCCATATGGTGAGGAATTCATCCGGCTGTAGTTGGCAGCGTTCTGATTGACGGTAGATGTAAGAGATGCAGGACGGTTGGGGACTGGAGGGGCGTCGGGTGAATCGATGGTCGATGCGACTGAGGGAGAGATGGAAGGGACTGTGTCAACTAGTAAGCAACCGAGCGTTTAGAGGCGATGGATCAGGCTCAGGCGATTGACACAAAACGTGATAGAGAAGAAATGGAGAATGAAGGAAGATGGAATTGATGATCGCGACTTACTAGCAGCAGTCGCAGCCGCGCCAGGTTGCTCCCAGGGCTTAGGCGGAGAAGCCATTGGATAGTGATGTGATGATGGGGATGTTGTCGTAGGGAGGAGATTAAGGCCGGGGCCGGACAATGAATTACCGGGCAGCGGTACCGTAATGCCAGGAGTCCTGTCTTCTAATCTGTTGAGCCTCTTTGAGGAGTCGACTCGGCCTGGCTGTATGGCACTCCTCGTGACGTTGGGTGGTGGACCTCGGGAAGTGTACCGGACGCAAGATCGGGGACTGACTCCGTGATTATATGCAACCCCCAGTTAGCGTTCACACGGCGCGCGGGGGCAACGGAGTTGCCTCGGAATACGGGAAAAAGTGCCGCCGTGAGCGTAGATGAATGATAAAAGGTCGAGTCGTCGCAGTGTTGAGAAGGATTGTGATGGCGACAGGCGTGGGCACGGAAAGATGAGATGCAAGAGCAAGGAGAGAGATGTCGCTAGTTAGAGAAAAGCCGAGAAAGATTGAGTTGATTAGAGACAAAAATAGTGGACCCTGGACCTGTGAACTGGAGTGGAGGTAGGCGCGTCCAAGTTTAAGCAAGAAATCCGGGGGCGACACGAGATGGGGACGGAAAAGCAGGAGCCAGACCTCGGCAGGTTAGAGTCTGGGCCCCGCCTGCCGCCTTCCTACCTAGGTACTCGTTATTTTTACCGTTTGAGGAAGTAAGAGTGCAGAGTGCTTGCCGCAAGTTGGGGATTCATGATTGTTTAAAGTTTGAGATTATTTGTCTTCTCTTAGGCCAGCATGTCGTGCATGATAATATCAGTATTTCAACCATGCTAATGGTTAATTGCAGCCACTTTCCCTCACTTCATCAGAAGCCGTTTGGCTTTGTCCGTTAGGTTAGCCGGTTGAAAACTTTCCATGTGACGCTGAGGCTTTCCCGTTTCGCCACGCCTTCGGTTTCCCCATTGAGTGATGGGTGATCTTGTCAATTTTGCGTCAATACAATGTATCTTTCCATGCACCTCGTCATGATTTAAAGATAGGGAGGTTGTGTATGAAAACTATGGTTCAGTCTATACTTTGGCAACTACTTAGTCTAGATAGAACCCATGTAATAAAAAGATTCTTGGCAGGGTCGTCGACTTATACGACCCTGCACAGTCGCTGTGGTATTTGAGTATCACATTACTGCCATTGCGTTCATGGGAGGGTTGATTATCATAAGAGACAAGGCTAGCTATATACTAACGGAACAATTGAGAAGTAAAGATGATAGCTCCATAGCTAATTATCGTCTGATGTCTATAAACACAACAACATGATATCGTGACAGGAAAACGATCATCAAGTCCAGGTCTTATGCCTAACCCGTTTATCAAGAGACGAAACCTTGCGTGGTCCCCAGACTCGATATGGCCCTCAAAATCTACAACAACCGTGAATATCGAGCCTGGCTCAGCCACTGTAGATGATCACCTTTCCCCTATAAAGGATCACATGTCAAGAATATAGTCTCTTCGACGACAGTATCAAAATCTGAGTATGCGCCACTATACGACACAAACTCTGGGGCGCCTCAGGGTGCTCACCTGTTATTCATTACCATGACCATCCCGTTGTAGGCACGTACTATGATCTCCGCCCTCAGGTCAACTGGACGAGCAGTGGTAGTTAGGCCATCATATGGACTTTCAGGTGGCCCGGACTAGATGCAGTTGAACAGAAGTGCGACTGAGGCATAAATACACTGTCTATGGCTACACGAACAGCTCTTCTCTGGGTATACTGATCCTCATGCTTAGAACCACCTTAAAGAAACCGCCTCCCACTCAACTGGCTCTCTTCTCATATTGGACACGGGAACATGTAGTGTCCTACCGCAAAAAAAAAGGAAACACTCATCATCTGAAGACTCATCATCCCCTACATCAACACCACAAACCCTCCTACACGAAGCTTGTCAAGCCCGAAAGACCGGTATTGGTCTTCGCGGATCTCGCTTACCCAGGCTCGTTCTGGGACGAGTGACGAGGGCGTTGAGCAGTTGGTTCAGCACAAAGGTTAAGAGCCATGATTAAAATAAGATTGGCCAAGGCAAATGCAGACGCAGCTAAGACTTTTATCAAATTTTATTGTCTACACTATATAGATAGTCAGGCGTATGCGTACCGTGCATGTGCATATGCATGGCTGTATAGCTCGTCTACCTCATACCTGACGAAGATCCTATCCTGTAGGTTGACCCAGACAACTTCCTAGTTGTTGTGATACGCTGTAAATCAGTCCATCTTAATCAGACTCGTCAAACGCCTTTCCATGCTTGCTAAATCACGGACTTCCATGACCGTAGACCGAGTCACTCCGTTTCCGAATGAACACTGCATAAACAAAGAAACAAAACACCCTTTTCAACGCACACTAATACTCTTTCTTGCAAAAGGGTCCGATCAATTCTTGGGCTCCACAAGGGTTGGTGCAATTCTCCTCTTTTTAGGCTCCTTGACGTCCTCTTTCTCGCTCTCGCTCGCTTCACGCTTGCTGCCCACAACTGTAGCATTGGCACTTCGGGGTGTTTCAGGAGGCGTAGTCAATGGCACACCTGTCACTTTGCCGGAGTTTGTCGCAGCAATGCCTGGAACGTTACCAGAAATAAGAGTTGGGTTCGTAACCACTCCAGCAGCAGGCACAGTGCTGGCCTGCGTAGTGATGGTGGCAATCGATGATGCCGAATTCGATCGCGCAGGAGACGACGGGCGCTGAGAAGCAACCGAAGCCGATTGAGGAGGGGAGGGCGCCGTGAATGAGCTGGCCGAGTTGCGATGTTGGTGATGTGAGCCATTGGGAAATGGTGAAGGTGGTGCAAACACATTTGTTGGCGTAGGCAGAGGGGTACTCTGGTTGGATGAGGCAGCTGTTTGGGGCTTAGGAGGACCAACTTCGCCCTTGTAGATGTCGCCCAGTTCCCCAGCTGCGAATGATAGAGCAGAACAGAACCCGTCAGACGAGGAGATCATTAGGGTCAGGCCATCGCTTGACCTAGTTGATTTGTTAATAGGCTTCTAATCATATGAGTGACTGTTCAACTTACCACGCTAAGTCAGTAAATGTAGCGCAATGCAAGTTGCTAACAACGCAGATAGGAGTCTTTTGTTGAGTATCGTAAAGTAGAACCGAATCTTGTGTAGCCACTGCATAGACCATACGATAAGGAAGCGAAAAGGCAGGCTTGGGACCCGGTGTGGTTGAAGCTGCATCTGCACCCGATGGTTTGGTTTCAGATGTGTTCGCCGGTGGAGGGGGTGGTTCCATAATCGAAGGAGCCGGCGATGGCTTAGAAAGAGGCTCTGGAAGAGCTGGGATGGGCTCTTCCGAGGAAGATGTGTCAATGGTAATATTCCGTGTCACTGGAGGAGACTGGCGCAGCGTGTAGAATATAGGCGAGCACTTAACCACCACGGATGGCTTCTTGTGGCCAGGTAGGTGAGCGATCGGGGGCTTGTTGATACCACCACGCGTGTAGATATAGACCGTGTTGATCACCTCGTAGGTGGGCTTCGCATCTCTCTCAGCCTGGTGTTGGTTTTGGTATTGTCCGGATGGGGTCAGCAGCAAGCTACCGTCCGGTGTGAAAGTAAGTCGTCGAAAGAAGGATGTCAGGGTCTCGTTGGCGTAGAGGCTGGCATTCTTCATCCCCATACCACTGCTCATAGCCGAGGAAGGTTTTGGAGAAGGATCCATGGGCATGACTGCAGGGAGCGGCATAGACGGCGCCGGCGATACAGATCGTCGAGAGGAAAACGATGACCGGCGACTATGGCTGACGACACTTGGGGGGTTCATGGGAAGCGCAAACGAGGTGGGCGTGCCCGGCGCAGAAGGCACAGGCGACCCGATAGAAGGCGGGGGGTCGAGGACGGAGAGCGAAGAGCGATGGCCAAAGTCGGGAGGAGCGGGACTGCTGGAGGAGATTCGTCGGGGAGGAAGATCGGTTTTGATATGGCTAGCAAGTTTAGGAGGCTTGTCATCTACGTTGAGAGTATATTGGCCATCCTTGGTCTTGAGAGAGTAGATGTGAACGGATCGATCGGATGACTGAGTCGCAATGTATTCATTAAGGGGATCCCAGGTAACGCCCTGGACATAATGACTGTGCTCGGCGATCTGGCGCACTAGGGAACCTATTCGTTGTGTTAGAGATTGCCGGGTATCGAATCGATTGTAATCGTCTGCTGACCTGTCTGAGCATTGTAGATTCGCGCAATGTTATCCATGCTACCGATCATGAAGTGTACACCATCAGGAGACCAAGCTAGATCATAGATCTCTGCGCCACTAGATCGACACATATGCTTCGCTCGCCATGACTCTTTGTCTTCTGGAGCATCGGAACCGAAGGCTGTTTGGGGTGTTTCGCTTGGTACCCAGAGAATTACATTGCCATCATCGCCTGCAGAGGCTAGAAGCTCGCCTGGAAAGAAGAATGTCAGCAACGAGCGGAAGGAAAAGAGACTGTTAGTATAAACCAACCCTTGGGTGCCCAACGAACAACGTTGACGGCCTGGTTGTGTTTGGAAAGAGTTGAAAGGTACTCGACCTTGCGGTCCTCGCCATCAACTTGGACCTTCCATATTCTGATGTGGTTGTCACCACCCGCTGTAGCTAAACGACCCTTTCCTGTGGGTTCGAAGTGAGCTGAATATACGGGGGCATTTTGGTCGTGCCAATTGATGATGAGAGGAGCGGCTTTCATCGCGACGGTTCGTTTAGTTGATCAGGATACGATGGAAGCTGCATAGGTAGGGAGAGGCCTAGTGAGGCTGTGGGAGAAGAGACAAGAAGAGCTCAATTACTCCCACAATGTTAAAGTATGAAGGTGAAGACGCGGAGTTGGAAGTTGAGAGAAAAAAAAGAAAGTCAAGGACGAAAGTGGACTGTTTTTTTTTTTCTCTTTGGTAACTGGTATTGTCGATGGTATCGGCAGTGATGGATGAGAATCGGTAGCCCGGTAGTAGACTAATGGGTTCTGTAGTAGTAGAGTAACAACGGGTCAGGCAAGTTTGTTGGTGGAGAGCTCCAGGCTGGAGCTGGTGTGGACCTTTTTTGAAGCCTTTGATTAGTAGTAGGCGAACTAAGGCGGATGCCAAGCTGTTTAGGTGCTGTACGAGCTAAGGGGGAGAAAGACAAAGTGAGATAGTAAAGTCGATGGCCGAGTTGAGTATTGGCTTTCGATTGATTGATTGCTTGCTTGCTGAGAATAAGAAAGGGGAGATGCAAAAGAAGCGAAAGTGAAGAAGGGGTGCAAGAAAAGAGGAGTCAACGGCACGATTGAGGTTTATTCCGACAACCTAATATCTTGGTGCTTTTAGGATTCTTACTCTGACACTTGCTGTAACCAATTCAAATCTCGGACACTCTCCCGTCATAGGAACAAGGCACGAGGCACGAGGCACAGAGCGTTTGGCCCATGCAGGGCGCTGTAGTGGAAGTTTTTACTTCAAATTTAGTTGCATTTGCCTAGTAAAGTTGCGGCGGATGCGCGGGCGATCACATACATGGGCTGGCTAACGAGGGGGGACCTTGATCCAATAGAGAGCAGCGTGAAAGATGCATGTCACGAGGGGGAAAAGCAGGGCAATGCAATGCATTGTCAGGTACTCTAGCAGCCAGGCAAGTCGGGTCAGATTTAACGATGGGTCTCAGTGGACACACTGCCTACAGTCTCCGTACTTGGATCCAATCCAAACACAGTTGTGCCGCAGCCAAGCGCTGCACCAACGAGTTGTTAAACCTTGCCGAGTACAGCATCACGATCCAGTGCCTCGCAAGGTATTTAAATATCTACTCAAACCTAACACGTAGTTCCGCCTCTTCTGCCAGGAATCTATCTGTCAACGGTTCCATTATCAGGCGCTGACACAGGCTGGGGCATCCATCATACCTACGGCAGGTAGTACCAAACCTGAAGAGGCGAGAGGCAACTCATGGGGGCCAAAGCTCACCAGCCCTGAAAGGAGGTGAGTATCACAACACAAGACAAGGACTAGAAATACATTTACGAAACAAAAAAATGATTTATCAAAAGGACTCAAACTTTAATGCCCCCTTGCTCTTTATGCTGCCGCTGTTAGACCTACACTTTCATTGTCTTTTAATTCCGTCGTATGGAAGCTTCCGTAGGTATATATGGGAACATCCGATAATAAAAGTACGGAAACCAGCCGCTGGAAACACTGGGGACAAGACAAGACATATAAAACAAGTGTTTCGATTCCGGTTGGCTGCCCTTTGTGACCATGATCCATGTTTCTTTTCTCTTACAGCACTGTGCCTTGTGGCGTTTGCTTTGAACCATGACACCCTTTTCAAAGACACTTCGCTTCCCGAATACGTACTAACTAAAGTTCATCAAGTAAACAAAAGACTTGCTGTATATTAGCTCCGATCAGCAGGTTCTCGTATTACATTCGAGCCAACTGATGTCAGTCAAAATGAACGTGCTAACCAAGTGGGGGAATTCGTACGCCAGGAGAAACCAAAGACATGACCATCCATTATAGCCAGCTGAGAATGTTGGATGTTACATACATGTTGGACTTGAATAGAAGAGCCAATCGGGTTATACAACTTGATCATCTGCGAGTTGTCAATGGCCTGAATTCCAATCACTATGGAGACCACAATGGGTCCTGCTATCCTGCTGTCAGAATCCTCTGACAACGATTGACTTGTCTTGTACCAACAGTAAAAACACAACAGGGATAATAGCCAGGTCCACTCGTGTAAATTATTCTTTATACATGATACATACTTGTTCTCAGCTCGCAACTTTGAATTGTGACTCAGTGTTGCTTGGTCACTCTCGTCATTGTGAACTGTAATCTCGTTACCGTTGCTTTAAACCCCTGCTTATGATAGGTGCAATGAGGCATTCTGCATCTCTTGGGCAGCTGTTCCCTGGTCAACCGCCTCTCCTTGGTTCGTTGAGGCAAGCAGTGGACTTATCATCCATGACTCTTTGATCAACACATGTAGCAATGCGTAGCGTCGAACACCCTGATTGTGAGAATTTCCCGTAGTAGTGTCGGATCTGATTCGATTAGCCGGCACGCAGCTAACAAGCTATGGGAACAAGAATAACAATGTTGAAGATGGAGCCCATCCCATCGGGCTAATGTCGTATTGGCCAGTCGTGGAATCTCAGCAGCCACTGCGCAGGAACGGAAGAGGAGTCTACCCAAGCGAGTCCGATGCCAGATAGGGGGACGGCTGCGATAATGATGGATCGGATGCCACTCGAAGGGTTCTCGGTGGTTTCAAGATCGCCTACTGTTATGAGCCTCACAGTTGGATCAGTAACATTGAAGGGTTCCATGTTAAAATGTACCGAACTATAGCTTCCGCATTTCCGGGCACTGGAATTCTTCCTGTCTCGACATCAGTAACCATAAGAATGCTAAGCGCAGAGCTGACGGATCATTACGAAGGGTTTACCGCTTGGACTTCGGACGAAGATGGCATCATGATCAAAACTGAAGTTTTAACATGTAAGTTGAAGAAAGCCATCAATACTAATGCTGCTCAATGTTCGCTGGAAAGACTGGTAGCGTCAATGGATGTTGAGTTCCGTGACTAACAAACCTCGCTGGTGGTATTGTTTAAGAGGCAGAAGCCTCTTGGAGTCCCTGTTGAACCTCTTCCCTTCTGTGCAAGCCTCTTATCGAAGGTCCCAGAGGGAATTATGGCACTTTCTTATCGGTCTCGTATTAACAGCCACCAGGGAGATTATATAGAGTTGGCGGGGTGCGTATCGACCATCACGACATGGGAAACAGTTCAAAATACGGTGGATTCCAGTATAACACAGTCCAAATTCCCCTGGAGGAAAGTCTCAGTCTCGGCTTTGGGGGTATACTCAAGAAATTCTTTATTTTAAACGGGAGCCCCAATTGCTATTTTCTCAGAACGATAATCGAAGTCCCTGGCCTTGTTGGCCTAGATAGATACTATGTCGGTCTTATCCATGGACAGGTATACTCAGTCAGAAGGGTTACTGATAGCTCAAACTGAATTAGATAAAAAGGATACAGAGAACTCAGCTTATCAATAAATATAATGAGAAGCCCTGTCTCAAATCACCATCATCTGCAGCAAGAGCATAGCTGATGAGTTGATGCCTATTCAAAGAGAGTGAACATTCGAGAGAACTATAGAAACAGCAGGTCAGAAACTGACTTGTATATCCCTTTTCCTGTGATGCCAAGACTCTACTTTTTTCTCATTCTAACTTCGGAGGAAATGGTTCGTTATCACAAGGCGATATTGTAAAGCGCTAGCCGTGGTAATATGGCCTTGCAGTGTCAAGACGTAAGAGGAAGTCAACCAAACTGTTCAGAGTGTATTTGTGTTGATTCATGCGATCGAAACTGAGCACTGTCAAATCAGCTTGCTCATAGACTTATGGCCGCCTGTGTTCGAGACGTTCAGGTAGTTGCATGCATATACTCAGCGATGTGGATGCCTTTGGTCAAGCTGCCGACATTTTAAAAACCCTCTTCAGTTTCAACACGATCTATAGTTTGGCACTCTGCGGTCTTATCCACTGCGCTCATTTCAGAGTCTGGGTAAACGCATTTGACCTTGTGTTGCACACAAAAACTACCTGTTGGACGAACGTTGTCACACTCTGTCTTGTGCACACGGCAGAATTGATACGCCGTCACATCACACTCCTTATAGGTGAATTTTGCCGTACTCGAGTGCCTCTCTAGTTTTTCTGAGCCTTTTGATGGAGTGCCATCTCGATCCTGGTTTTCTTAGATACCGGATCTCACTAGAGAGTGCGTAGGAAAAAGTCGATGTGATTGCCGCATTGCCCGTTGATTGAAGGCAGAAGTGGGCAGGAACTGAAATCAGAGGGATGAAGGAGAAACCATGCGAACGAATCAATTTTATCGCAGCAACAATCTCATCTACGAAGGTATTTGTTTAGTTTTACAAAGTGCATTGCAGTTTGGCCACCAACTTTCTGAAAGATACCTTGGTAACGTCCATCATACTGAGAGTCCCAACAGTCTCTAAGCAAGCTGTTTGTATTGGGAAAACAAAAACATTCAAACCATAACTCACTAAAATGAGGAGATTGTTCTTGTACTTGCCTTAGATGCACATTATATTGATCAAGTACTCGGCTTTGAGCATGTTCCTGTCAATGGGCTGTGTAAGATTATAGTGCCCCCCATTTTGGATAGGTATGTGAAACTGAGTGCATATCAGCTATCGAGTTATGCCTTGACCGCTTTTGAAAAACTAATAGTATGTACGACTTGCATAGTAATTGAGATGATACAGTGATGCAGCTGGCCCAACTTGGTGCAAGTACTATCTAGAAATAGCGGTTTACCCGGTACCGATTATCCATCTAAAGCCTCTCTGGCAGCCATCACTGTGGGATTCGACGATAGCGATGAACAAGTCGAAATTCCTTCTTGGATGGCTCAGTTTTATTTATCGTTGTCATTATTCTGGGAAAATACTGTCAATCAATGGCCGAGGGCAAAGCTGTGAGTTAACATATCGAATAGCATGTACAGCACCAACTACACGCTCAGTAACAATCGGTACAGAACAAGCCTCGAAATATCTGACTGTCTATAAGTTTTGGTCATGAATCATTGATACCTTTGACAAATTGTCCTGATTTGTACTGTCCACAAACCTCAGATAACGCATGTCTTGAAGTGACACGATTGTGCTGTCTCATGCAGTCTATTGAGGTTAACTGGTGAGTCATGCCGCTGTAAAGGCGTTAAAGGCATGGTTTCTTGGAGGGTTGGACAAGAGAATATGACCCGGGTTGAGTTGTCGATCAGGTTGATGCTAAGGTAGGCATGCATTTGGGAGGGTGGCCGTTCTTGATGTACAAGATAATAAGTCTTGTCCGATTTGCTCACTATTTGTTGAGGAACCAGTTGACTGACTTCCCATAGTTGGATATCCTATTTGTCTCCCCACGATACAGATGTCGACCATAGTAGTTATGCTGTGCGAACATAGTCTGGGCTATCGAATACTTAGCTTCATTCCAAGGCAGACATGTCCACTCCAGGATTATGCGGCGGGTTTCAAGCCGTGCTTATCAAGCTCAGTGGAGTGATGTAGGATGTAGTCAGATTGTTGGAGGTCCTTCCTCAAACGGCTGGCCGGGTCCACCTTCCAATGCCCGGTTAAGTGACGCACGGGCCAAATATCCCGGGGACGGTTCAGTTCCACTGCACTGGCACCGAGTGGGGGTTACCTAGCCTCGCCTCGCCTGACCGGACTTTTTGCATCCTACAACTATTACCATACGTCTGTCTATTCATCTTCTTTGCAGAGAAACTCTCAAACTTCATAGAGACCCCTTCATCATATCCAGACTAGTACCAGGCAGACACATACAAAAGAACATGGTGCCTGGACGAAAATACGCGCTTCCCAAGGCCTCAATTTTACTGCCTGTCTCTGTCACTCAAGATGGCTGCTGATGGATAATACAGTATGCACAGTAGTCTCCGCCAGCAGCGTAGGACCGGATGGTCGCTTTCTCAATTGGTCAGCCCGAAAAGACCCTGCATTGTCACTCATCATGGTGGCTGACGAGCGGTCTGAATGCCGGCCTCACTTTGCTCTTGTTAACTAACACAAGGGACACAATCAAGAGGTTCGTCAAAAGACATTGCCCAATAATCCCGGTGCCGAGTTGTTCATAATGCTGTACACGGAGGTACACTTGTTACTTGGCCATGATTATTTCTACAATACGCTTGCATAGATGCACTGCACATCATACCTTGCAGCAGAATCCCACCATACTCTTTGTGGATCATTGATGCCTCGCCGCGAGGAGTCACAGGCAGAGGAACTTTTCAAATTCACTAACCACCTTAGTAGCTTCCCAACCCCATGATGATACACTCCTTGAAGTGATATCTCAAGCAAACCAACCCTTATCCCTACGGCACCCCTCAATCCACCCATGCGCGACCCCGTTCGAGCGGCTGTTTAAAGTACCAAGACTTTAGTCTTGACCCAAAATTCACACTTTGGATTATCTAACCTTGTCTTTCTGACGTCTTGCCTCGTTGACTCAATCCACCCAAGCACGGAATACGGCAATATACTATGGGTCCCGTCTTTTTTTCATAGATCCTAGGAACAGTATCGGCCAGCTTATTTATTACATGTACGAAATATGACTGATTTGAGAAGATTTAATAAAGACCGTTGAATCCTTGCCACTTTCTCCTGCATCTTACTCTCCCCTCACTTCGTTTCTATATCGGTCTGGCGACTGCTTCTGGTGTTCATTTATAAGGTCTCAACAGCTTGCCAAGGATAACTACTATAATAAGAACGGACAACGACAAACATCGCCATCTGGCGTTTCGCGCCACTGTTCCTCAGAGTGCTTCGCTTGCGATATTGCACATCCATCATCATGGTTGTCGATAACCTTGATGTTGTTCTGACCGGCGCCGGTCTTGGTCTCGTAGCATTGGCCACTGCACCCGCTCTAGTCGCAGTCACCAACCAACTGCGTAAGCGAACCCCCAAGGATAACTTCTATGAAGATGTCGATGGAAAAAGTACGCCAGAAAGTATTGCCGCCTTTTCAAACCGGCTGCCCAAGATCTTCATCCTGGTTTCATCCGCTACAGGCCTGGGAACGTCCATCGCTGTATCAGTGTTGTCATCGCTTCATGGCTCTTCAAATGAATTGTTGCTCAAGAACTGGCTTCTTACTGGCGCATGGGTGAGTAATTCGAGTCTGCGGTAATTTTTTAGTGAGACTAACCCTTCTAAACAGATTCTGGCTGTTCTTCATGCCATATCGTTGAGTGCTCATCATTCATCTGTAAAGGTCCACGACCTCGGACTCTGGCTCCTGTTGTCTTCGGTTACCGTTGCCACTATTACTGTGGTTCAATTGACCAAGGAAGCTCAGCATGCTTCAGATGAGACCATCGCTACTTTGGTCCTTCGTGCCGTGAGCGCTGGAACTGCCATCTTTCTCGGTTTCTTCAGTGTATTGCTCCCGCGTCGACCTGACGTTTTTGTTGAAGATCGCAAAGTTGACGGCCAATGGACCGTATCTGCCTTCAACCGCTATACTTGGTCATGGATTGGTCCTCTTCTTCGTTTTGCGACCCAGAAGAATGACCTCGACGCAAGTGATGTCCCTGAGCCCGACAGGACTCTTCGAGCTGCAGGCCTAAAAGAAGACTGGTTTGCGTCAAAACCTCAAAACAGTCTCTTTCGCTCGGTGCTTTGGGCCTACAAAGGCCCGTTTTTCTTCCAGTTTTCTATCACTATTTCCCGGAACCTCCTAGCTCTTCTGCCTTTCTGGGCCATGTTGAGAGTCATCAATATTCTTGAACAACGAGATGTAGGACTGGCTGGATCATCGAACCTGGAACTCTGGGTACTAGTATTTGCCATGGCTGGTTTCAACCTTCTGGATGCTTGGGTTGAGGGATGGGCATTCTGGTACTCGTTTGCATGTATCGCCCTGCCTATTCGGTCCCAGCTTTCGACGCTCATCTTTGAAAAATCACTTCGACGCAAGAACGTAAAGTCGGCAGAAAAGTCAAAGGAGTCAGACACATCGCAGGAAGCGCCCGATAAGAAAAGCGAGGGCGAATCCGATGATGGCTCTAGTGTGCTCAAGTCCCGACAAGCCATCGTCAACCTTGTCGGCGTGGATGCTTTGCGAATCTCAAACTTCACGGGATACCAATTTCTAATTATCAACAGCATCTTCAAACTCTTCTTCTTCTCTTTCTTCCTGGTCCGTCTGATTGGATGGATCCCCTTTACAGCTGGGTTTTTCGCCTGGGGTCTCACACTTCCTGCCAACACCTACTTTTCTAAAGAACTGCTGGGAAGGTCAGACAAGCTGATGAAGCTTCGTGATGAAAAGCTTGCCGTGGTGAACGAAGCTTTGCTCGGTATGAGGCAAATTAAATTCGCCGCTCTTGAGAGCCGCTGGGAGAAGCGCATCCTGACTATGAGAGAGAGGGAGCTCAAGACCCTCTGGGGGCTCTTTATTGTTGATACTGGTCTTTTTGGATGCTGGGTCATCAGCCCCATTCTCCTTGCCGCGACATCTCTTGCCGTCTACGCCATCATCAACGGTCAACTTCAGCCATCGATCGCTTTTGTTAGTATTGGAATCTTCAAGGCCCTAGAGGTCTCCCTGGGTGTACTTCCGGAGCTTATCACAATGGGAGTGGACACTTATGTTTCTCTCAATCGAATTCAGACATACCTCAACGGTCCTGAGATGAAGCACACGTTATCGGAAGGAACAGAGGTGGCATTTGAAAATGCGAGCATCGCTTGGCCTGAGGACGATGACAAGTCCGATGAGGATAGATTCATCCTTAGAGACTTGAACTTCAGCTTTCCGGCTGGCGAGCTATCCGTTATATCTGGAAAGACTGGTACGGGTAAAAGCTTGCTTCTTTCTGCTATTCTTGGCGAGACAGATATTTTGGAAGGATCTGTTTGTGTGCCAAAAACCGTCTCTCCTGACGAGCGACATGATGCACAAGCTCATCTTGGCGACTGGATCCTTCCTGGGTCTGTCGCTTATGTTGGACAGACCCCTTGGCTTGAAAGTGCATCGCTTCGCGATAATATCTTGTTCGGCTTGCCCTTTGTTAAGGAACGTTACAACAATACCGTCGAGGTTTGTGCTTTGAAGAAGGACCTACAGATACTTCCAGATGGCGACAAGACTGAGCTCGGTGCCAATGGTATCAATCTCAGTGGTGGACAAAAGTGGCGAGTCACCTTGGCTCGAGCCATCTATTCTCGTGCTGAAATCTTGGTCATGGATGACGTCTTTAGTGCTGTCGATGCACACGTTGGTCGACATATTTTCGAGAAGTGTGTCACAGGCGATATTTGCAAGGGAAGAACGAGAATTCTAGTCACCCATCACGTTGGCCTGGTCCAGTCGAAAGCCAAGTACATTGTTGAGCTCGGTGAAGGTGTGGCTCTGCACTCCGGTTTGGTGGCCGACTTTATTCGCGATGGGACATTGGATGAGATCAGGCATCATGAGGAAGCCGCACAGAAGTCCTCAGAAGACGAAACGGACTCTTCTACTGCTGTCAACTCTGAGGATGTCTCTGTCACCGACCCCACTGAAACAAGCGAAAACATGCCACTGCAAAAGGTGCCTTCGAAAACCGCCAAACAATTTATTCAGGAAGAAGCACGAGAGAAGGGTATGGTGAAGAAGCATGTCTATCTTACTTATCTAAAAGACAGCGGTGGCGCGCTTATGTGGAGTGTATGTGCGGTTGTCTTCCTTGGCTTTCAGGTTGGAATTCTTGGTACGTCTCAAAGTCTCAAAGTCTCTAAGTATGAGGTGTCTTGCTAACAACGTCAGCTCGGGCCTGGTGGCTCCGAATCTGGACTGGTGATGTCGACGAGAGTGTTTCTGCCGGCAGCCTCCAGCAGCAACACGGTCATGCCTCCGTTTTTTCACTTCAGCATTTCCCATACAGCTCTACACCCGAGCTCAGAATCACCACATCTCACTACGATCTAAAGTATTATCTGTGGGTCTACATCGCAATCTCATCAGTTACAGCAATCATTGGAACTTTCCGATTCTTCTGGGCGTATTACCTTGCAATCAAAGCGAGTCGTTCGCTCTTCGAGAAGATGCTGTTTACCGTCCTACACACTCCACTGAGATGGCTCGATACCGTTCCTGTTGGCAGAATCCTAAACCGATTCTCGTCAGATTTCAACATCATCGACAATCGTATCACTTTGGACTGGACCCAATTCATCGCCAATCTTTTGTCTCTGATCGGTGTATGTGTCGCCGCTTTCTTTGCCTCTGGTATCGTCATTCCCTTGGCTATAGCCTTGCTGGGACTTGGTATCCTTCTGGGAAATAGGTTCCTTTACGGTGCACGACCATTGAAGCGACTTGAGAGTAATTGCAAGTCCCCAGTCTTTGAGCTCTTCAACGGAGCACTTGCGGGCGTGTCCACCATCCGAGGATACAAAAAGACTCAGGTCTACATTGACAGGATGTATCAGAAACTTGATACATGGGCAATCATCACATCTTACATGTGGCTCGTCAATCGCTGGATGGGCCTACGCATGGGCCTCATCGGTACTCTGTTCTCAACAATTGTTGGCATCATTGTTATTGTGAGTCCCAGTATGGATGCCGCACTTGCTGGATTCACCCTATCGTTTGCAATGGACTTTGCCGAGAGTATCCTCTGGACAATCCGAAACTATGCTACTATGGAACTGAATATGAATGCAACTGAGCGAGTTGTCGAGTATACGGAACTTGAGATGGAGTCACTCGAGGGAGAGAAGCCATCTGCTGCGTGGCCTACTTCGGGAGCTATGAAGATCGACAACTTGGAGGTCTCATATGCACCTGATCTGCCACCCGTTCTCAGGGGAATTTCTTTCGACGTCAAGAACAATGAAAGAGTCGGTGTTGTAGGACGTACTGGCGCCGGAAAGTCATCCCTGACCCTTGCCTTGTTCCGGTTCTTAGAGGCTCGTTCCGGCAGCATTACTATTGACGGTCTGGATATCTCCAAGGTTGATTTGCACAGCTTGAGATCTCGTCTCGCCATCATTCCTCAGGTATTTTCCATCACCACCTATTATACAACACAAAACTAACCCATTCATAGGACCCCGTGCTTTTCTCAGGCACTATCAGATCAAACCTCGATCCTTTCGAGGACAACACAGATGACGAGCTCCGTGAATCTCTGACTCGTGTCCACCTTGTGGATTCTCAGCCCGCTACTCCTGCAAATGAACCATCGTCAGCAGCAACATCAACACTCGCTGTCAAGAACACAAACGTTTTCCGAGATCTCTCAAGCCCCATCTCCGAATCTGGCGGTAACCTCTCGCAAGGTCAGCGTCAACTTCTATGTTTGGCTCGTGCCATTGTAGCTCGACCCAAGATTATGGTCCTGGACGAGGCCACCTCAGCTGTCGACATGACTACCGATGCACTCATTCAACGCAGCATTCGAGAAGAGTTCACCGACAGCACATTGATCGTTATTGCACACCGTCTGAGTACCATCGCTGATTTCGACCGTATTCTTGTCCTTTCCGACGGTCAAGTCGCCGAGTTTGGAACACCAAGGGAGCTTTGGGAACAAGAGGGCGTGTTCCGCGATATGTGCGATAGCAGTGGAGAGAAGGAAAAGCTAAAGCAGACAATATTTGGTTAAGGTGAAAAGAAAAAGTTTATGATGTTTGGCTGGGATTTATAGGAGTTGCGTACAAGCTGCAATTGCCAATCTATCTCCAAGACGATCAAGATGGCAAATGCAATGCTATTTATTTTATTTCTCTTCTTACAGTTAGTTCGATATATAGCTGACACATAGCACCGTCTTAGCTATTGATTCAAAATAACAAAATAGGTCACGGAGACAAGACATATACTCCTAAAAGCTGTCTCGATGAACACAATATACTACTGCAAAAAGTGAGGTTTCGCCCGGGATTGAACCGGGGACCTTCTCGGTGTTAACGAGATGCCATAACCAACTACCTAGACCACGGAACCAGGGTTTTGATTGGATGCTGCCGCTGACATTTGGGAAAATGTTGTTGACGATAGTCTCGTCCTGCTACAGGGTAAATTGCGTGGTTCGGACCGGTATATGCGATAACGGTAATATTTTTGTAGTATATTATATAAGTTCTTCAGATATCATGTTCAAGAAGACTGTGAGGTGTATTGTCGATACTTATTCGTCACAGTATTATGTTGTCGATGTTGATGCGAGTCTTGAACTGTGTGTCAAAGTGAATTGGTGGACGACTAAGTTCAACGTATAGACATGCAAATGATAATCAATTTTCGGTCCCATAAAGTAAATTCATCTAGTTTTACACCATCATGCATCAAGCCGTAACGTTGCCTCCCATCGAGCATTCATCATGATATACAGATTTTATACAAGTCTTTCCTTTCTACCGCACCCATTTTATTTTCCAGACTTCCCAAATAGCGAAGCCATATAATCTCCAAACGTTGAGTTGCCTTCTGCTTGCCTCTGTTTCCTCTGCTCCGCCTGTGTGTCCCAGATCTTCTGGACGTTGCCCGCGACCTCGGCCTTGACCTGAAGATCGGCGCGGAGAGCAGCCTCTTCAACCGCACGCTCCTCAGCTGGTAGCTTATCCAGCTGTTCCTTCCATTGCTGCTGGAGCTCTTCTGTAGGCACAACTGAATCGTCCTTGGCCTTTGGTAGTTTGGACTGGAAAACAGGAACAGGGAGACCTTCGGCTTTGGCCTTTTCTACCGCCTCCTCGTGCTTGATCATCCTTTGGTAGAGAGCATCGGCGTGCATTTGAATGTCGTCCTCTATTTCGGGTGATCTACCCACCACTGAGCCATGACCCAACGCACGAAGGAATCTCTGTATATGGTTAGGAATATTAAATACGAGGAGCATATTGCGAGCCACATACCGATTGCATCAAGTAGCACCTCTCGAAACTGCGCACTTGGTTCCTGCACATTTGTATTTGGTCTTCCCAACTTCCATGCTTCATGCAATTCACCCACTCCTCTTGATACTCGGCGCAGTTCTCCAACGCTGCTTTACCAATGGCCTCTTTTCGCTCCTTGTATGCTTCCAACACACTCATCAGCTTTTCATGGTCGGATGCTGTTTCAGCTTCAATCTCGGCAAGCGGTCGGTAGTTTTTCCATAGATGCGCATATCGTCCATCCTTGTACAAGCTCGCTGGGGGAGCATTCGGTTTTTGCTCTTGTGTCTCTGCTACTGGGACGTTTGTATTGCTGGGCTTCTGAACTGCTTGAGCAGGATTCGCAGGCTGGTTCGCTGGGTATTTGAGGGGAGATTCTTTCTCGAGAAAGTCACGAAGGCTGGGATCGAGTTTTGCTAGCGGGTCTGCCGACTTGTCGGTGCCGAGAATTGACGATATCCAACCCATTTTGAAAAGGTGTTGAGTTTAGCGGAAGCCGAGGGTGGGATACTTGGTTGAAGCTGGATTCGAGATTGTCCCTCCAAACTTTCAGCATAGCTTCAATTGAGATAAAGTGGAGGTGTGAACAAGAACATAGCACTGTACGCGATACTGTGTTTGAACTCCGTTTGTAACGTTGACCCAATCAGATAGAGCTCATATCATGGGAGAGCAATTAGAGTATCAAGGATTAGATGGCAGTCAACATTCACACAAGTTTGGCACATGTACGAAAGCTTGGTCATAAGTTGTCGTTGCTATTTTATTTTTGAAGTGGAATGACACCTCATGTCTCAAGACTCGAGCCGTGTCTATCCATCATGAATGAGATCTTCATCACAGACGCAACGGCATCTCACAAGTCAAATCATCAGCTCCTCACAGCACTGGCATTTTTTGGTCGGTGAATAGTCAAAGGTATGAACGTAATCTTGAGATCATGACGACCCTTTTCCTAGCCATATCACGCCCGATTGAACCATCAACCCAAAACAATTGTCTTCGTGAATCCTTTTTTTATTCGCGATTGCATCTATAGCACAACCATTTGCAACGCAACATCCGGTGCCCGACCCTTCAGGGGAAACTTTCCATTTGCCCTGATGCTTATCACGCCGAAAAAATGCCAGAAGATAGGATAGTCCCAACTTAAAACTTGGAGAACTTCTTAACAGACTTGCCGGTTCGGGGCAGGACACGCAGGACGTTGAAGCGGACCTTGAATTCATGTTAGCAATTGTTCCTCACACGCAGCGGTTCCAAATCGTTCGGGGACAAAACGTACAGTCTTGCTGAGAGGTCGGCACTGGCCAACGGTAACCTGGTCACCCTCCTGGACACGGAAAGCGGGGGAAACGTGGGCGGCAACGTTCTTGTGTCGCTTCTCGTATCGGGAGTACTTCTGAATAAAGTGAAGGTACTCGCGGCGGATGATGATGGTTCGGTGCATCTTGGTGGAAACGACGGTACCGGTCAGGATACGGCCACGGATAGAGACGAGACCAGTGAAGGGGCACTTCTTGTCTACAAGGTCAAAATGTTAGTGGTGCGCTCTTCAATGCATGCCATTCCCTCATGTTCTCCTGTGCTGCCCAATGCTCGTCCATCATGGTCGTGATTTCGTATGTCGATTGTCGATTTCGTTCCTGGTCTTCCAAATTTCCCAAATCTCAAAATTGATCGCACGTACCGATGTAGCTACCCTCAATGGCGGCCTTAGGGGTTCGGAAACCCAGACCGACGTCCTTGTACCATCGTCGGCCACCCTTGCCCGGTCGGGTGGACTTGGTCTTGGTCTTCGAGTTCTGGAAGATGTGAGGCTGCTTCTGGAAAGCACGCTCCGACTGGACGGTCAACTCGGTCGCCCTGATGGAAAGGTTAGCGACTCATTCGTTTTTCGACATCGTATATTCGTTTCGCTGTGACTGACATCTTGAATTATCCTTCTCGGGCAGGTACCGTAGGCGAGATGGCGTATCGTAGGTTGAGCTGGTAGGGCGAGGTTGAGACTGGCTAAGGCGGACAGTAGTTTTCGCTGATGGAGAAGTAGGGCAGGAAAACTACTTTTCGTGAACCTACTTAGGGCTTGCAAAAATCAGGAAAGTGGCGGTGCAACAGCCGAGCGCCACAGCACGTGAGAGCAAAAAGTCTGTGGCTTTTTGCTCTCACGTGAGTCGGCGACAAGTCGACAGTCCTGGCCGTGATTTTTTTAAGAGTGGGTAAATGAGCAGCACTCGCTGACGTGGGTCCCTGGTCCCCTCCCCCTGGCAGCCCATGCCCAAAGTAAACAAACACGCGTGAAATGGTGGTTGTACAAAGTTCACGCAGCCCACTATCAGTTTATCGCCATCGCGCTTCATGCTGGGGTTGAACTTGAATCAAACAAGACCCAGCAATTTAATCATATACGATGGCGCCCGGTGACGCCACCTTGCCCGCTACGCGGCGCACGCGCAGATCAATCGGTGCGCATACAGATGTTAATAAAGCTTTCGGAAAAGAGAATGCGACAACCGACGTCACGAGTTCGTTGGCTGCGAATCGCAAAAAGTCGAGGAGCAAGAGTTTGGGTCCTGGTGGCCTGGATGCACTTATGAAAGCCAACGGAAACAGGCGAGCTGTGAGACATTCTGGTTATCTATTATTTAATCCAATGCAATATACTAATAAATGTAGTCCCTTGCTGCCCCTGCGAGAGCCCCGCGTTCAATTCTTAAACCAACGATGCCAATTCCCGAGATACCCCCCTTAAAGCCCAGACAGTCGAAAATAAATAATTCCAGAGAGCCGACACAAGAGTTTTCAACCCCTACTCTCAGCGGTTCCAAGATTGCTATCAAAACAGAAGAAGAGCAGCAAGCCGCTGCACGAGAGCGTGAGGAGCGGGAGCGTCGTGATGCCCGTCGCAAATCACTTGCCAACCGTCGCGTATCCTTCGCCGCCGAGGCAACTCTACACACCTTTCACGAAGTTGAATTCAATCAAGATTCAACAACATCTACCGATTCGACAAGGCGAAACTCTACCGCAGCACAACAAAGGGAACGGGAAGAGGAAGACAAGAAAAATCGACGAAGTTCTGGTCCCCCTCAAATTGACTTTCACGAATCCGATGACGATACTGCGACAACACTCTATAGTTCAGATTCCGAGCCTGCAGATGCGGTCGAAGAGGTTGCTGATGTTGAGGAGGATGGCGACGATGACAGCAGCGAGTCCGACGACGGAACGATGATGACAATCGACGATGTGACTGGAACAACAGCTGCTTCGGATCGGTCAGTTGATTCTGATGATGCAGAGTCATCCACGTTAGATGAAGCTCTCAGACTGGCTGCGCGAAGAGCTGGTAACCAACAGCTAAGGGATGACGAAGATGACGATGATCTCGATGATGACGAAGAATTCATTCCCTCGTTTGGATGGGGCAAAGATGCAAATAAGCAAAATATCGCTGCCCAGGACCAAGAAAATCAGCCACCACCTGCTCGTCCGCAGCCGAAACAAGATCTCCAGGATGCCACAGAAACAAACATGAGCATGGATTTGGATATGGATATGGACATCACACGTGCAGTTGGCGGAATACTTAAGCCCCAATTAACCCAACAGTATGATCCAGATGAAGACATGTCTATGGATGTTACTCGTGTGTTGGGGGGTATCCTTAAACGCCAGTCGGAAGAGCGCAACCCAGACGAAGACATGTCTATGGATGTTACACGCGCATTTGGCGGCATTGTCAACAAGCCTCAAAACGCGAGCGCCCCTATTGATGACGAAGAAGACGAAGACGATGCCCCGATGGAAGAAGCCACTATGGAGTTTACAACTGCGATTGGCGGCATCCAACGACCAGCACCCATCGAAGAAGACGATGATTCGGACGGTAATGAAGACATGTCGATGGAGCTTACCACTGTCATTGGTGGGGTCCTGGCGAAGAACAAGAGAAAGAGCATCGCTGCTTCCCGAAGGCGCACAGCCTCTCAACCTGACGATGAGAACGACGACGAGGCCCCGATGGATATGACACTTGCAGTCGGTCAAATTCTCTCAAAACCGGACGATAATGGCCTGGAAGACAACGTGGACGAAGAAGGGGATGCCACCATGGGAATGGACATGACCACTGCCATTGGGGGCATTCTCAACAAAGTGACAGGGGGTTCACGAGATCTGGGCAAGCGAGTTATGGAAGAAGAAGCTGATAGCGCAGCCAACCCAGACGAAGCAATTGAGGCTGCTATAAGCAAGAGTGCTGTCAGCCATTATCTTCAACCCCTTGCTGCAAGCGAGAAACAAACCACAACTCCAAGTCCTCGGCCCTTAAGATCCCCGGCAAGTGCTTTGCGAAATACCGCCAACCCAAAGATCCCAACACCACAACGAACCACTCGGAACTCTAGGACGCCCCCACCTGTGAAGGCAACAACAACACCACAGTCAGCCAAAGTAAGAACGCCGGCTTCCGCCAAACCAGCCACACCGCAGCTCGAGTCAGTCGTATCAGAACGGACTGCTACTCCTCGCTCTACACAACGTATTTCTCGTTCTGCTTCTCCAAAACGACCACCATCTGCCAGAACTACCAGAGCAGACTCCAGGACCCCATCGCCTGTCAAATCTACTCCCAAGAAGAGTCTCTTCCAGAATAACCCCATAAATGGCAGCCGAACCCCGACAGTCACGTTGACACCTCAACGGCGACTTTCAGGACTCGGCGCAGACCGACCTGGACTTGGGTCGCCGCAAGTTACTGCGCTGTTTGATCGCCGGGGCTCGATTGGCGATATGGCTACCAGCTTTGTGCCCGGAAAGCGCGGTGTTATGTTCGAAGACCCCAAAGAGATGACGCAGGATATGGACCGCGAAGCTCGGGAAGAAGAGGAAAAGGAAAATCGCAGAAAAATTCTCGAACGGGAAGCGGACGGCGTTGAAGCCACGCTTAACCTGCGGGAGATGATCGACAGCTTGAGCCCTAAACGTAAGCCGCTTAAGGGTCGCAAGAGTCTTCATGTCGGGAGTGCCAAGGGTCTTCTGGGCAAGAGACCAAATGAGCTTGATGACGAAAAGGAGGCCGAAGAGAACTACAGCGTAAAGAGACTCAAAGGACACCAAGGGAGTCCTGTAAAGAACATCAGGCTCCAGCAGCCACCATCTAAAGAAGAAACTACCGGGAGACTGAATCTTTCATTCCGAAAAAGCCTGTTATCAAGTACCGTCACACCGACGCTGTCCTCACCAGCGAAATCTGACGCAGCAACGACGCCAAGGCACCAGGGAAGGTTCAAGGATGTTGCAGACGATCGACCTGGTCATCAGGTCAACTTCGATGAGACGCCTGTTAAGGACATTGAGCAAATAGAGGAGGAAGTTGAAGCAGCGGAGGAGGCAGATGGAGATAGGATTCATCTCCAGGATTTCCTGAACATGACCTCTATCCGCTTCATGGAACTGACAACCACAAAACGTCGTCACACACAGGCACCTGGAACTCTCGAAAATGGGTTTCTCGACGAGGGTGAAGAGGACCTTTCACTTGAACGATGCGTTGTCGCTGGTGCGTGCACAGTGCCAATGCTCGAACTATATCAGCACTCTTGTCGTGAGTTGAAGAAGTACATCTCTGAGGGTCGCAGGATTGTCAAAGAGATTGAGAACGATACTTTTGAAGACAACCCTCAGTTGTTCAAAGAGTATATGGCGGCCACACCTGACGTCAAGACTTTGATGGATAAGCAATTCATGAACGTCAAGAATCATGCTCGTCTTCTGAGCAAGGCTATGTGGTATGAATGGCGAATGAAGTTACAAGAGGGCCTGAGGCAAGGTCTTCTAGGCATTGACGAAGGTATGGAAGCCGATAAGGAGCTCCTGGATAAGCAGAAGACCCTTCTTGATTCTGTTCTACCTGCTATCATGGATCGCTACAAGTTACTCGTGGAGGAGAGCGATAATCTTGAGGAGGTTGCTCGAGAGCTTGCCGACTGCGACCCTGCCGATCTAGACGCTGCTCGCGACGAGCTGGCCTTTCTTGACGAAGATGTCGAGTATAAGAAGAAACGAATCGCAGAGCTTAGGGAGCAATTCCAAGCTTCGGAAGTCGAAGTTGAAGACTTGGCCGAGCAGAAGCAGAATTGCATTGATGATATCGCAGAGTCTGAAAGGATTCGAGAAGAGTGCCGTGGCTGGACGAGCAAGGAGGTTAACAGCCTCAAAGGTACGTCTCTTTTTGAAAACCGTTGTCGGATAATAACTAACCAAATGTCAAGCTCGAGTTGATGCTATCGAGACGCAACATGGCTGGGCAGTGACGGGAATCTCTGGCACTGTTTTATCTATGTCATACAAGCGTGAGATTGAAATTGTTTTCGATATCACCGCATTTCAAGAGCACCAGCCTAATTCGACAATCGATCTCTGGTACATCGCCGTCAACCGGGAAAAAAACCCACTCCCAAAGACTGCGGAGAAGGAGTTCTTTCTACAAATGATCCGCGACTACGCTCGTGCGCTCCCGCATAACCGCACTGAGGTTTCTCACCTTCTGAGGAGTGTCCAGGCTGCCTGGGACAAGGCGAACTTTGTTTCGTCGCAAGTTGAACGACTCAATGCCACCTTCCCCACTACAGTGCAGAGGACTTCCGACTCGAGTATATCGATTACAACATCTATGTTACTTGTGCCGTTGGAAAGCCGCGTGGAAGTAAAGCTAAGCCTCAGCACCCAAACAGATGGGGACGGCCTTGAAATGATTCTTAAGCCTGAGGCCAAAGTGGTCTATGGCGAGCACTTCAATGTCCCCAAGGTAGCCGATTTCCTTACAACACGAATCGGCAAGACTGTTGAAGCTGGCGAAGAACAGTGGGGTGATGTGATGGTAGAGTTACAGGGGCGATTAATCGCAAGGGGCCGCAAGGCTTAACTTTAGTTAGATACAACAGATATAATGAGTGATGACGGGACTAGGAGTATATGGGCATCAGACACTGGAGTTGTTTGGAATTAGATACCTTGGGTGTGGATTTATCATTGTCAATAGTACTACAGTATTGACTTGCAGCATTGTCTTGTTAGTGATGCTTAATAAAGAGGTTGATTCTGACAGAACGATATAAACATCCTTTAATTTCCATTCAATCTCTATTGGTCTAGCCATATCTTGACGTTGAATTCTTGTATATGCACGTAAAGACGATTGTCACTCGTCGCATTGTTTATATGTAGAACAAACACTCGAAGGTATCGCGAAGTGTGAACATGGCAAACAATTAATGAACACTACGGGCCTCAGCGTTTGCACAATAATATTTTTGCCCACAGTTATCCTAAAATGAAACTGATGTTATTGTTCATCGAGGCCCGTGTTTTTTAAACATGATTGTACTGGCAGTTGTCGCCAGCTGTCAGGTCAACGATTGTGCAGTGCTCGCCAGTGTCAATCACTGTCAAACGAGATTCTGCTGGCCTTGCGTTTTCCGTTTGCCCAACGGCCCTTCGCTTTATTTATCTTCTTCATTTGCTTTCTCCTCTTTCTTCAGTTTCCCCCAAGCATCCTCAAGCATCCCCAAGCATTCCCAAAGCATCAAGCATCACGCTTGAAAAACCAGCAACCTCGCACACCAATACACAAGTGAGTCCCCCCTGAGTATCACGATCTTTTTATATGCACTGCGCGCTTCAAAGTCATCTCGTCTTTATATATACTATAATGTGACACTGCGAAAAAGCTAACAGTCACATCTTCATAGACCAGACAAACGACACCATGCAGACCACAGATCTTCCGACATGGTTCTGGCTCCCACTCAAGGGCGACTGCGAGTGGGATTCCCCATTCAACATGGGGAACTGCTTCGACGAGCAGTACCACAACGTCTTTTTCTTTTTGATCAAGGCGTTAATCTACCTCACAAGGTTCACGACGTTCCCGTTCGTGCTCTTTTTCGCGGGGATGCACGGAGAGTTCTTGGCCACCTTGCCCATGGCCATCCTCTCCACAATCACCATCATCCCCATGGTCCTCTTGCGGCTCATCTGGGCAGAAGACTACCACACTCATGGCGGTTTGGGCAACCCCATGGTGGAATATTCTGTCAAGACCTGGGCCATTCTCTCCATGCCAAACATCGTTTCATGGACCCCCAGTGCCGCTTTTGCGGTGAGCCAGTCGGTGCGAATCGTTAGGGAAACTTTTGTTTCTCTTCGTATTCAAGCCGAATCCAGCTTTGACGCTGAGACTCTGTTCCCTACTCCCTTTGCCGGGAGGGACTGGGATTCGGATCTTAGCACATCCGGTGCTGAAGCCTGGATGCGAATGCTGGTGCAGGAGGATCAAGAAGAGAGACACGCCCGACGGGAGGAAGAGAAGAGAGTCGCGGTGGAGCAGAAGAGACTGGAGCAGGCCTCTTTGCTGATGCAGAAGCTTGAAGATGACACCGACATCGCCATCTGGAAAGCTATCAGCAAGAGGCGACCACAGCCCATCATCCGACGCCAGTCAGCTCTAACTCACCGGCAAGAGACTGAGCTGCTGGCTGAAGAGAGGGGCCTGACCAAGAAGCAATTCTTGGCTCAGCGCTATGTGGTCGTGCCAGTGGACCAGAGCACTCAGTCGGACCCGTCCGACTTTGCTGACGACAGGGCGATGAAGACGCCAGTCAGTCCGATCGTCGAGATCCCCTCATCTCACGGCGTTCAGTCTGACTTGGCTGAGTCCCCTGTTCTGACGCAAATCGAACCGTCTGAGCCCGCTCCCACTGGCTCCTCTCCATCATCTCTCTCTCCCCCTTCTCCTCACGAGACGACACCGAAGAAGCCAGCTTCTTCCACCACCACCGACGCCGCCGCCGCCACTGCCACACCAGGCAGAGAGACGCCTCCTGTTCGAGAGCCTGCGCCTAGCGCAGTGTCTCCTCGACAGGAGGTCGTCGAGGCCATCACCACCCTCCCCTCTCCCCCCTCTCCTGGCGTCGTCGGTGTCGTCTCATCTTCCCATGTCGTCGATGAACCCATCTTCCCCTCTGAAGAAGAGCTCCCTCCCCAAGCCATCGTTCCTTTTGCAGAACCGGCGGGCCTTGAGCCCTTACGACAGCTGCCATCACCCGAGCAGGCCGCCGGTTCTGTCGCTTCCTTCGCCCAGGAGGTTCCAGGGATCCCCGACATCCCCGAAGAACTCCTTTTCGCTGCGGCGAATGGAAGTGAGGACGGCTGGGAGAAAAGCCTTCACCAGGGGCTCTTCCAACCCGCTCCTTGCATCTCTCCCACCTGGGATCCCACCGAACTTGATGCCGCCATCGACGATCTCCTTAACAGCGGCGATGAAGTGGGTGAACAGGTTTGGGATGAGATGGCAATCGATGATTGCCAAGTCGAGGATGTGGAGATGGAGGAGCAAGGTGAAGGTGAGGTAGAGGTACTGACTCCGTCGCAGGCCGTTGATAGCGAGATGGAGGAGGTCGGTATGACGGAAGAGGAGCAGGAGCGGATGGTCCAAGAGGCGTCGTGGGCGGCGTTGGCGGCTCTCCTTGACGAAGACGAGGATGAGTTCTGTGATGAGCCATCACAGATGGTCATTGACCATGCCGCGCCGGCCCAGACCCTCTCCGTCCCGCAACTCCCTCTCCCTCAGTTCAACCGGCCTCCACCTCCGCCGCAGGCCTCCGTCTTCCATTTTGAGGTCACTCCACAGGCCGTTCCAGCGCCTTATGTCATGTCGCAGCAGGAACAGGATGACCTCGAAATGGAGATGGTGGCAGCGTTCGACATCGAGATGGAGGACGCGGAGGATGAAGAGGAGGTTGGCATGGGCCCTCAAGATCTCAGCCAACGAAAGATCTTGATACCAAGGGCCCAGGGATCCCGACACAATCCCAGCCAACCTCTTCCTCAACCAACGCCGACTACATCTCAGTCGAAACGCTCTCGATCCTCGTCGATCGAGCAAGCTGCGCCTGAGCCCAAACGGGCTCAGTATCAACCCATCCAGAGTCTGTCGTCTGCGCCCGCCCAACCTTTGGCGGTCCCGCCCGTCACTCTTCAACCCGAGGGCGCATCTCCCGCGCCAAGCAACACCAACAGTCAACAGCAGACTGTTGCCCCCATAATGATGGGGGGGCTCATGCTCCCCGGGGGCAACCAACGTATAACCAACGCCGAGCCGCCAGCGCCCACACCATCGGCAGCGCCCGCTCCTACTACTATAACTCCTGAGGAGAAGAAAGCCGCCTTCGAGAAGAAGAAGCAGGCACAGATAAAAGCACAGCAGGAAGCTCGAAGAAACAAGAAGCCGAGCCTATTTCACCAGACCAAGAAGCCAGCTACACCTGGGAGATCCGCCCCCGCCACACCTCACCAGCAAACTCCGAACCACACCTCACCATCACCAATGCCACGAATCAGAGATCCCGGCTTGAGAGCGGCTTCTGAATCAGCCTTCGGCACGCCCGGGTCGGCCCAAAAGGAGGCCGGCCACAACATCCTACAAACCATCCCAGCCTATCTACTAGACCAGGTCGCAGGCAGAGCGGCCGAGGACGAGGACGAAGAATAAATTCCGTCACCATGACTGAGAAGCGATTGTTCGCCTATGAGAGCACGCGCGGAGGAAAGATGCAACATAATGCTATAGAAGAAAGACCGGCTTGATGGTGTCGGTCACGATACAATGATTTGTTTGGCAGCGAAGGAGTTTTGGACTGTATATTTATTTGATTTGACAAGGAAGGACTAAACGATACGAGCTTCAAGACTCGTGAAGGGGATACGAATGGAATATGAATGGAATCACTATAGCTATGAATTGAGCAAGAGCTATATATACCACATTGCACACTCATCTATTCTTGACCCTCATCCAACCGCTTGTCCCTCGACGTGGAGAGTTCTTGTCTCCCATCAATAGGTTCTTGTTGACTTGACTCCCATCTGCCAGCTCCTCTTCAACCTTCCATGCATCATCATCCAGGACTTCCCAGTCAGGGGTGGGCGCTTCGCTGAGCAACTTCTTCTTGAGTTTATCTGCAAGCTTCATTGGGCTAGGAAGCTTGAAGGTTTTGCTGAACTCAGTACCTTCTGCCCCGCCGAGATGATAAAATGTTGTACCATGAGAGTACTGCCCAAAACGGCTGCTTTGGCCATCGGCTTCGTCTTTGAGCGTGTCTGGGTCTTTTCCGGCAGACTGGTGATTGATGAGAAGATTGTACAGGTTGCGACCCATGTTGCTCATATCCTCGAAAAGAGCCTTGTCGCCGATTGACACGCCCTGCGTATTGCAAGCCCAAGCAATGTTGTAGGCGAGCAAAGTCACGCCCTCAATGAAATATGAGAATGTGGCGGGGTCTTCCTTGGCCAGTTGAGACAGTGGCTTGTCTATGAAAAGAGGCCTTGGCCGCGAGACACGTTGAGACTCTGTGTCTGTTGTGCTAGAAGGGGACGACACAGAAGCCTGACTGGGAAAGACCGGATCTCCGGGTCTGTAAGAAGCCGACAAGTTAAAAATAGTTGGCCGGGGATAGTCGCGATGAGGGAGAGTGATGGCAGCGGGGAGCCGAATGGAAAGATAATGCGATACAAGTATCAATATCTGGCAAATATGACTGAGCGATGTAGATATCATCTCCGGTGTTGATGCTAGACGGTGTTACTAAAGTACTTTTGAGAAGAGATGGCGTAACTCACAGTTCATTGCGGTCAAATCGACGACTGGGATTCCACCCAGGTAATACTCGTATTTACTAGGCGACCCTTCTTTAATCCGTTTTAGTCCATATAGTTGAGCTGCTTCTATGCAGAGGAAAGACCGCGTGCGAGCCAGTTCGTCTGCGCACTTAGTCCAGCGGTACTTGTGCATGCCGGTTTCCCTTTCTACCGACTTTTGCCGTTTCACCCTGCGCTCAATAAGACCATCAGATACCGCAGCGATATCGGACTTGCGTCGCGAGAGGGCAGCTCTTCGAGCCTGAATCTCCTCTTTGGCAGCTTTGATGTCGTTTCTGAGTTTATCAGCAGCGGCCAGAATCTGGGTGGTTCTGTCTTCCGCTGTTCGTTGCTGAGCCTGCAACGCATCCTTGCGGTCCTTGGTCGGGGCGTTTGTCTCATCTAGAAGATCGTTGATTTGTTTATGGAGATCTTCATTTTCGATAAGAGCCATCACATTTTCAACACGACCATCGTAAAGTGCCGCTCTAGCATCCACGGTGCAAAGAAACGGGAGACGCTTGGCGTCATGGCTGCGATGACAGATGTCGCAGTCCATCTTGGCTATATCGCCACTTGGTGCGAAGTAGTTGTCTTTATCTGTTGATCTGAGACGATCAGAGTGGCTATGCTCAGCCTTCCGGAATCGAATAGGAAAAGAAGGAGAGCATGTTTATATGGTCAAATTTTAGTTTGTTTGCAAGGTGAATGAAAGGCAGATGACTGTAAGTGTGAGGTGAAGATCAAGTCACGGGGTGACCAGCAACGGCGAGGACTGTGGCGCATGGACGTAAGCCACACTTCCAGGCACGCACCTTGGCACCTTCCTGGACATGCAGGGCAGGAGCATCCACTCCTAGTCTAGGTCCGCTCCTTCACATCTTTCATTGTCGATCGGCAGGTACAAGATGCCCTGCTTGTTGCGCATCTCTCAAATTTTTAAATTACATCTAGTCTTCTCCGAAAACAAAAGAAATTTCCCATTTTTTATACATACTTCAAGGAACTTGAGATCCCGAGTAATTCACGGCTATTTCCTTTGATGATAGCAACCACGGTGTTTGGGTGCTCACTTACATACAGAGCACGACCCCTGTTGCTTGGCCGACAATAATCCTGGCGATCCAGCGCGACGTGTCTATCTAACATGGATTCACCACTTCCACCGCAAGAAGGCGGCGAGGATCATCAAAGCAAAGACGGATTGAAGATTCCTGACTCTCAGGAGGCCAATATGAACAACATGCAAAGACATTCGCATGCCAACAGCAGGACACCTGAGCCTCAGATAGATCGACAAGCCAGCAACTCTGACCCGCCAGACACACCGGGAGTTCTTGAGCCGTTCGACTGGGATGAATTCGAAGCGCGTTATGAGGCTGCTTTGCACGATGCCGACGACCAGGAGCGTGAGATCTTGAAAGAGGCAGATGCTCTTGCAAAGGTAATGTTTTATTTATTTTACAACCTTCCACAAAGCTAATGCGCTTACAGTATTTCAAAGTCTGGGCAGCCGCAGCATCAGCACATGATGATGAGCGGGCAGCAAAGCGCTTGCAGACTCGAAGGCGCTTTGTGAATCTTGCCGAAGACAAGATGGAACGAAAACAGCAGCACTGTAAGATTTTACTGCTGGACGCCTCTTTCTGGACGAACTGACATTCCCCCAGACGATCAAGTTGTAAGGGCCTTTGAGAATGCGCTGGCTCTTCTCAAATCCCTGTGAGCGTTGCACTCTGCAGGCTTGTGGTTTTTTGACTTGAGTTACATTTCCAGGCAAATGCATATTTTGCCCAAACCTCTAGACCAAAAGTTTTGGCCCTGCATCCCAACCATACACTTTATTTTGGCCTTTATTTCTTTCCGTTTTGATCCAGGTCCATGGCTTATCATACACCGACACGTGACGTAATTACAGCCTGGAGCTCCAGCTGTCGCGTCTCCCCAATCTCGCCAAATCGCAAATCTTATTTAAAACTTGACATCGCGTCGGGAAAAAATCCTCGACATGCCACAACCCAAAGATGCAAAGGCAATAGGTATGTGTGGTATACCAAGTGTCTCTCATGTATGCCTCCCTCGACCTTGTCTACGCGGCACTGTACTAACTGTTTTAGGATGACCTCTTTGCTTTCCACGAAGCCCATTTCTCACAAGCAGCCCTTGCTTCCTTCGGGTCCGACTTTATTGAGGCGCCGAGCCAAGATCATAGTCAAGATGATGCCACTGTTGATGCTGGGGATGAGGAAGATGATGGCTTAGGATATTATCCCGATGGCGTAAAAAGAACCTTGACGGACGAGCAAATCGAAATTTTCCGACACTCTGAGCTCGAAGCTCTACGCAAAGAGAAGGAGAAGGCCGAACAACTCAAGAGAAAGGCAGGCACAATGACGGGCGAGCCCGTAGACTCGGGTGACGATATCGCTGCTCCTGCGCAAGCCACAAACGTGTTGCCAACATCCTTCCACAGCAATAAGAAGCGAAAGAAGAAAAAGGGGGCCAAACGTCCTGAACCGAAACCCGACCTTCGAAAACGAACATGGGATGTTGTTGACAAGGGCTTGGACTCGCTTGAGTATGACTGAGCCTGTAGCACAACCACTATGCTGGAGAGGTGCCATCATCCGCTAAACCTATTTCACCATTCAAGGCAGCTCAACTCGTATGGGTGTAAGATGTCGTGTTACGAGGCGATACCCCAATTTGACTCGAGAAGCCTGATTAATGGAAACATGTATTATGATTCGTCATGCACTATGACATGTAAGTACTTTCCTCTGTCACATCAAGCATCTCTCATCATGATGAAAACCCTTGTATCGTCATCCTTAGTCGGATCGGAACTGGAGGTGTAGGACGCATCAGCGAAAGCTGTTGCTGACACCTTTGCAGGCCCGACATGTCGAGCAATTAATCTTCTCTCTGAATTATGGGACTTTTTTCCGATTATCAATTGAAAAGCCACATATGTTTCTGCGGCTAACTTTTGACCACAGGATTTGAACACTGAAGTGGGATATATTCCTGTCTGGTGTAACCGTATAATGTGGTTGTCAAGTCTTGGGTAATTTGAAGTCATCACAAAGTTAGCTGCTGGTGACATGAGTTGTTGATGCCTTTGTAGCAGAATGATAGAAGACCGCCGAATATGTGCCGTCAGGGGTCCATATCAATATGATGGCTCATGACAGACGTAGACTTGGCCATAGAATTGCAAGATTACCCGGGGAGTATAATGTAATAAATTCAACCTTCCAACTCGGACTACCTTGGACTATACTTCAAGAACGATGCCTTGTCCTGCTTACTTCAGGTGGTTGTTGCTCCATCCTCATGATTCAGAACTATACAAGCACCAAATCAGATAGTCATGGCAAATTTCATAAAGCTTTTGTTGTAGTATAGAGATCCTTGATGATTCAGCCTTCTGACCTTACTGAAACGTTATACTGTTCTCTTTTGACATCAAGTTTATGGGGTATTACTATTATGAGCATCTAACGTTTGAGACGGTTGCTTCCTTGAACTTTACGTACTTTAACTCAAAGCTGCAGAGCAAAGGGAAAAGTCAGGATTGGAGGTTGAAAAAACGCATTAAATTATCATCGAAGCAAACGTGTCACATGCCCTTTATCGTAATACTGCATTCAATCGAACAAGCAAGCAGCCGAGACCGGATCCAGAAACCAAGCTCTTGCCTTGTGATTGAATTCAGGGTGCTCGTGCCATTCGATCCCTTATCGCGGAAGAGCCGATAAGCGCTGCAGCCAATCACAGACTAGCCCGCCTGCCAAAACAATGGGGTAGTTTTGGGCTGGACCCGACTCGAAATGCCATCCCACCTTGATTTTGCAAACCAAGTCAAATCAGGTCCAGCCTCTTCCTCTTCAGCCTCCGACCTTGGGCTCGCCAAGATAAACACCGGCACCTCCACTTCCCTATCAGCATCTATATTGCTTCGAATACCGCTTACGATCATCGCAACTCATCGGAAACCCTCTCTAGATCATCAGCGCCGCCCCTTGCGACGCCCTCGCTCTCCTGCCCATCATGGCGCGTGTCTACGCCGATGTCAACCAGAGCATGCCCCGCAGTTACTGGGACTACGACAGTGTTAACATCAGTATGCCCTCTCCCACGTGAGAGCTTCACCGACAACGTAGCTGACCAACGTTTGCAGGCTGGGGTGTTCTGGAAAACTACGAGGTCGTCAGAAAGATTGGTATGTTGACTATTGTGGACTTGTCGTTGAGTCATTAACAATTTTGTGTCCTTTGCAGGCCGTGGAAAGTACTCTGAAGTCTTTGAAGGCATCAATGTTGTCAATTACCAGAAGTGCGTCGTCAAGGTGTTGAAGCCTGTCAAGAAGAAGAAGATCAAGCGAGAGATCAAGATTCTTCAAAACCTGGCTGGCGGTCCCAATGTTGTCGCTCTGCTCGATGTTGTTCGCGACTCGCAGGTTCGTGTTTTCCCGCTCTCGTAGCTTTTCTAGCGTCGCAACTGACCATAACTGTACACAGAGCAAGACACCGTCTCTGATCTTCGAGCATGTCAACAACACCGATTTCCGAAGCTTGTACCCCAAGTTCAACGATATTGATGTCCGATTCTACATCTTCGAGCTCCTCAAGGCCCTCGATTTCTGCCATAGCAAGGGAATCATGCACCGTGATGTTAAGCCACATAACGTTATGATTGATCAT
The DNA here is from genome assembly GCF_000303195.2 of Fusarium pseudograminearum CS3096. Lineage (NCBI taxonomy): Eukaryota > Fungi > Ascomycota > Sordariomycetes > Hypocreales > Nectriaceae > Fusarium > Fusarium pseudograminearum. Next base: position 2,069,381 of record NC_031951.1, read on the forward strand.
GAGAACCGAAAGGTTGGTCGCCCGAAGTCAATCGTCTGGTTTCCATCTTACTGACAGCCTACAGCTTCGTCTGATTGATTGGGGTCTGGCCGAGTTTTATCACCCTGGTACCGAGTACAACGTTCGCGTTGCCTCTCGTTATTTCAAGGGCCCTGAATTGTTGGTCGATTTCCAGGAGTACGATTACAGTCTCGATATGTGGAGTCTTGGAGCCATGTTTGCCTCCATGATCTTCCGCAAAGAGCCTTTCTTCCACGGCAACAGCAACTCCGATCAACTTGTTAAGATTGCCAAGGTCCTCGGCACCGATGACCTTTTCGACTACATCGATAAGTACGAGATTGAGTTGGATGCACAGTACGACGACATTCTAGGCAGATTCCAAAAGAAGCCCTGGCACAGCTTTGTTACGTCAGAGAACCAACGATTCGTCTCCAATGAGGCGATCGATTTCCTCGACAAGCTATTGCGATATGACCATCAGGTTTGTTTATGAGATCCTCATTTGTAGCCCCAATGGAATCTAACTGCGAAACAGGAACGTCTGACTGCCAAGGAGGCCCAGGCTCATCCTTACTTTAACCCAGTTCGGGATCCCGAGGTCTTCAAGCAGCACCTTGCAGCTGCGAGCGGCGCTGCCAACAAGTCTTGAGAGTACCTCGAGTCGTTGTTCCCCGACCATCATCATCCACGACCATTCATCTCGCGGCACCCCCCTCATCCATGATACCCTCGACCGGCAGGTATCACCCTTTCGTTGGTCTTCACCACCTGATAGGATCCCCATATTAGGAAGAGAATCTTCTAGCCGAATCTAATACATTCCCATCCCCTTGTGTCAGTGATCTTAGTCCGGGGGGATCCTGGGACGATCCCGTTGAGAATTTCGGTCATGTGATGATACCTCAAGATTTTCGACGCGACGTATGAATTGATCGGTTCGGTGAGAGGGGAAGCTCGCGCAACCAGCCCTGATCCCAGATATGGATCCAAGGGTGATGTGGAATGAGACAATGTGGTTTCGGCGTTCCAGGTTCTGGGGGTTTATGGCACATTGGTATCACGGGCTAATCTAATCACCAAACACACCGTGCTTTTTCTAGCTAGCTTCGGAAGTCATTATTTTACTTTTTGAGTCAGTCTTTCCAGTAGCGTAGTAGTCAATAAGATCAAAGCGCTATGCTCGTTCGTTGGCTATATATAATCTATGTTTATGTGCTGATGCCGCTCCCTTTACATGCCAAATCCGCCGTCAATGCTCCTGTGAAAAACGGATGTCGTTCAAATGCAAGTGAAGCAATAGTCTCGACCACAATGATACCCATCCACACCACACGTTTTTAATGTGCCGCCAGGTGTCTTTATCGTGCCAATGGGACTAGAGATCTCATGGGCACGTTTCTTACTGGGCGTCCTATGAATTTCTCTGGTCAGAGTAGCAGGTCTCCGGATCTTCTTTGATGAAGGGCGGACACTGGCTGACTTTGAATGGGATTTTACTCTTCGGGTCAGCTCATCCCGGAACCCCTCATTGTCTGATTCTGAATCTGATACAAAGGAGAGAAGGGAGCGGCGTGAAGATGGAGCCCGATTTGTGTGAATGGATCTATGGCGGGGAGTACGGGGTTTTTGAGAACTTGATGGCGGTTCCATAATAGAACTCCTCCTGTGTTTTGATTTCCTTGGCGTCGACGCTTCTTTGATAGGAGCATCCTGTGGCAAAGGGGGAAGAGACCCTTCACTCTCAATAGCTTCATCATCAGTGATTATGTGAAGTATAGGAGTGTCATCTTCGATAGGCTCATCAACTTCTCGAGATTCGTCGTCATCAGGAGTTCCGTCACCATGAGAGAGGAGAGAAGGACTGCTGGGCGATGGTCGGTCGTCTTGAACTGATTCGGAGTCTTCGCGAGTTTCTGGGATATCTTCCATGATAGTGTCGGCTTCTTGCATCAGTGCCTGTGGCTTGTGAAGTATAGTTTGTTCCTTTAGATCATCCTCTATATCTTTGGGGGCTCCCTTCGTTTCCTGTGTAACTTGAGACTCTGGCTCATCGTCTTTGGCTTGCTGCAATATCTCCTTCGATTTTCGAGGACGGACAAACTTATATAGAAATGCGTCACATGTTCTATCAGTTGTAGAATCTTTGGGCTTAGTTTTGGGAAGCCATTTGAGTTCATTTGATAGGGGAGGCGATTTCCCAGAAACTTCGTTGTCTGGGATTTCATTAACCGGTCCTTGATGGTCGCTTTCGGGGACCCCATCATCAACATTTGCGAGTTCTTTTGCAGGGTTGTTTGCTTCATCTTGAATAGTGGAAGTCACACCAACAGATTTTCTGGGCCTTCCCCGTTTTCGCTTTGTGGATTGAAGAAGGTTATCAGCCAGGGATATAATGATACAGGTGGGCGATGTAGGTTCGATCTCTTTGGCTCGTACTGTAACAGAAGCCTTAGACGGCGTTGCTTTCGCGGCAGAAGTTGAGCCTTTTGGTCTCCCACGCTTTCGCTTGAGCGGCTGCACAGTGCCATCTACCTCGTCAACTATGATTTCAGCTTCAGGGGATGGTTCGTCGTAGTTCTTCGGTAGAGCACTCGTGGCATTAGCGGGTTCAGCAGAGCGTTCGTGGTGTTCTGTTCGCAGACCAGATGCAGGAGAGACCGTCATTGTAGCTGCGTTTTGCCGCCTAGGGACTCTGATTCTCGAAAGGGCGAGTGGTGCCTCATCGTCTGAGAGTTCCGTTGTCGGAATCATGGTTTGAATAAAAGGACTTGGTTCCTCGATGTTCTTGGATTGCGGTGCTTGAGGAGCGCTGCTGTTAAATGGAGTCGCCGTGTCTTTTGAGTCTGGAGCGACCAGTTTTCCGGAAGTCACTTTCGCTCCTACCTCCTCTATCGATTGCGAGCCTTTTCTTGTCTGCTCAGAAGGTAAAGAAACCTCGCCTTCAGTTTCCTCATCGGCGAGATCAACAGACAGAAACTCTTCCCGCAAAGACGGATCGGCCCTGTGTATTTGTATTGTAAAGGTCTTCCCCGATCTTTTGAACTCCCGCGCATCATCCCAAGAAACCCTGCCCAGATACTCTGTCTGTTTTCGTGCCCGACCAGAGCGTCTTTGACCAGAATCATCCTTCTCATCGGGCTGCTGTGACACTTTGACAGTATTGCCGTTGGTCTCTTTAAGAGTGTCGTGCGGAGGATCATTTGAGCTGCGATTCTTGGATAAAGCATTATCGCCTGATGGAACTAGACTTGGCTTTTGCTGTACGGTGGGCGTTGCATCCGAGGTTTCGGAGCACAAAAAGTCCTCGTCCTCATCACTTGCGTTGGTGGTTCGGTCAGATAACGGAGCTTCCTGTCTATTAGGGCTTCCTCCCGTGGACTTGGGTTCCAACCCACGATCGCTCTCCGGAGTCTCTGAGCTGACATCTACAGCAGCGTCGCTGGGTCGTTTATCGGACGCCTTTTTGAAGGATCCTTTCATGGAACCAGCTCGTTTGGTTTTCCTCGTCCACTTGCGACCCCAGATAGAAGCTTGGCCGTTGTTACTGGCAGTATCATACCTGCCCCCAGTAAACCATGGTCCGGGCATACTCGGTGGCATATTGAAGTAAGGGGGGATATCATCGCGGCCCCAAGCCTGCATAGGGAATCCAGGCATCATTCCCCATGGCCCAGAATTTGGGTGAGGCATCCCAAAGCCTGACGGAGGTCCAGGACCAAATAATGGAGGACCCAATCGAGGATCGTCTGGAGGCAATCCAGGGGGTAGCGCCATGCTCTTGTCGTGTGGCGCATCATTTTGACTGCTGGCGATGTTTGTAACATTATTAGACGCTTCATCAATAATGACGTTCTGATCTTGCGGTTGTGTCTCTGTGTCGCTTTCTTTTGTCCTTGATGCCTGGCTATTCTCATTTTCGGGTTGAGAATGACGAATTTCATCGGCTTGTCCTTCATTGTCAGAATATTCGTCGGTGAGATCTTCAAGCAGGATTCCTTCATCTTCATCGATGTTGCTTTCGCCTTCCACCCAAAGACCTTCGACATCGCCCTCATCGCGCATATTGCGCAAGTGACCATTGTTCACCACGATCTCTCCTGTTGCCATGTCGATTTCGTCTCCAATGCCTTCAAAGTCGCGACTGTACTTTTCGATGATGTGAGCCATGGTGGCATGGAGTTTTTGATTAGCATTCGCCCGCTTCAGTGCAAGCTGAATATCTGGATCTCTTCGGATTTTAATCTCCTGCGGGTGTGAAGCAAGCTCATCGTCATCGTCTTCATCTTGGGCGGCCTTTGGGGGCGAAGGGCCATGCCGTCTCTTCTTTGTAGGCGGCTCCATTGTCACAACAGTTCTTCATATACAACAATCCTCTTTGTGATCGTCTAGTTAAAGCAGTTGGTTGTCTGCAAGTGCATATAATTGGATAATGAATCCATGAGCCGCATAGGCTTGTCCCTTGAACATTCTTTGTATGGTGACGATGATGGTTGGTTGGAGGAGCAACTGCAGAGCCGACGCGATCGAGGGCCGTGCATCGCGTAAAGTGCTTTCCTCTTAGCGGTCATCTGGTGGGGTGAAAGCAACCTACAAGTTCCATGAGATACTAAGTTTCCATGTAACTAAGGATTTTTAACAGACGTTATAGAAGAAAATCCGAGTTTCAATTAAATCCATACACTGTTAAAAATCCCATGTCATATTCACCCTAGTCAAAATCCTCCCTTTATCAGGCGCCGTGACAGTATTATCTCAAAACGTTGATCACATGCGCAGTCATGTACAGTGGTATACTGTAGCTGCCATAGCTTAACAACGTCACCGCTAAGGCCGACCTTAATCCAACCTTGTCTGGGATACTTTTCAGCTTCAATTCTTAAACACCTCCACTTCCTTTCGCTTCCAGTACCGCACCTCGTTGGCTTTGGCACTTAGATCATGCGCATCTCTTAAGCGGAATATGAATTGCCAAAAATGCCGTCAGCCTCTCCGGCTGGACGGTTCCCTTGAGGATCTCAACCCAGCTGCGTATGATGTTCTTGTTGGTAAGTTATCCCCATCATGTCTCGTGCGCTTTTCCTAACTCATGTCGCAGCTTCCGCATCCCCGCAAACCCTCAAGAAGTCCTCTGTGCCAAACCCGCCGCTCGCGCAACCACAGGATCAATCGCGAAAGTCGCTATATGACAGGGTGTCACGGAATGCAGGTCCGCCGACGTTCAAGCGCAACCATGGAAGCCACCCTCGCGACTCGTCAATGTCCTTCGTACTACTATCCGAATCGCAAATGGCTCGGCCAACCCCATCGTCAGACCCTCCTACAACACCGACAGTACTGCGCCGCGCCAGCTCCAGCAAAAGCAATGCGGACAACCCCGATGCGCCGATAGGAAGCGAAATGGACAGGATCAACCGCCTTTTCGACGTGCTATCGGCGCGGTCTGATATCGATCATCCGATATGCGTCGAATGCACGGAAATGCTTGTGGAGGGCTTGCAAAAGAAGCTCGAGATTGCTTCACGCGAAAGGGACTCTTACGCTAAGCACCTGAAAGAGGCAAAGGCGAATAAACCAAGCGAGGAGGATATGAAGGCCCAGGAGGAAGCCCTACGAAAGGCTGAGCGGGACAGGGCTGCAGCCATGGAGGAACTCAAGAAGCTAGAGTCAGAGAAGACTTCACTAGACGAGGAGCTTGTACTTCTCGAGGAAGAGTCGCGGCAGCTGGACAAGGAGGAAGAGAAGTTCTGGAGAGAACGAAACAACTTTGCCACAAGAATGGCTGATTTTCAAGCTGAAAGGGACAGCATTAACGCCAAGTACAGCAACGATTCACAGCTCTTGGAGAAGCTACAGCGATCGAACGTGTATAACGATACCTTTTGCATCAGCCATGACGGCAGTTTTGCGACGATCAATGGTCTTCGACTCGGGCGCCTATCAAACAAACCCGTGGATTGGCCCGAAATCAATGCGGCTTGGGGGCATGCTTTGCTATTGCTGGTGACAGTCGCGGACAAACTGGCATACAGATTCGATGGCTACGACCCACAGCCCATGGGCAGCACGTCTAGGATCATTCAATACGAAGTTCCGAGCCCTTCATCGAGTAGACTAGGCACCCGTTCTGCTAGTGTACCCCCCAAGAGGCATGTGCTTGAGTTGTACAGCTCTGGGGACATGCCTCTTGGGCTCACCTTTATGCATAGACGTTTCGACAATGCAATGGTGGGCTTCCTGGAGCTTGTGCGACAGCTAGGCGCGTTTGTGCATAGGCAAACTGAAGCTACCGGCACGCCGCTTAGTTTGCCGTACAAGATCGACGGTGACAAGATAGGGGATGTGAGCATTAAACTCGGCATCGCTCAAGATGATGGTTGGACTAAGGCGTGCAAACTGACGTTGACATGTTGTAAGTTTCTGCTTGCTCACGCCAGTAATGTAACGTCAAACGCACGAAACGGGGGTAGTCAATAAGGGGGAAAGAAGAAGAAGAAGAAACCACCCTGGGGGTAATAGACTTGCGATATGTGGTTCAATTGTTTATCATCGACGAGTTATTACGGAGTTAAGGCATGCAGGATGGCGTTTTAACATGATAGTTGAGGAGTGGTGCCTCCTCACCATATCGTATAGAAGGATCTGGCATCATGAATAGCAATGAGATGGGATTTAGTTTAACCACGCTTCATTCTGCGGCTTTACACACACGGGTTTCTATTTAAATGGTCGGTCCTCGCTGCAGAGCAGATTTCCCTCGCCTCCTTCCCGTAATGTGGTCAACCGCATCACTGAATCACTGCCATGGCACTGCCAGCAACCGTCAAACGAGCCGGGCAGGCAAAGGCCAAACAGGCAGAAATCGAATGGGGCATTTGGGCAGTAAAATATTTCTGCACCGAAGTGAATTCTTTCAGCATTCATCCTCAGTTTCTTGTGTTTTGTTCACATCTGCCATCTGCATCCCTTTATCACTCGTTCACTACAACACACCTACCCATCATGGCGAGCTGCGCCAACTGCGGTAAGGAGGCATCTCAAAGATGCATCGGCTGTATTGATGTCCCCGAGTATCTCGATGGAGATTCTGCTGGTATTTTCTACTGCGACCACGAGTGCCAGACGACTGACTGGCCCAACCACAAAAGGAGGTGCAACAACTTGAAGCGCCGCAAGTCTCTACTCCGAGCAGCAAAGCTTCTCAAGAAGACTCTCTTATCCTACAAAGAAGTTATTTTTGACTGGGACCTGACAGAGATCGAGCCTCGCGATGACGCTCTCATTCTCAAGCATGATAACAGGCGTCCAAGCTGGGAGAAGCCTATCAATTTCCCGGACCACCTTACCAGTGTCCCAGAGCACAAGGAAGCTGCTCTGATGAAGCGTATGGCCCTCCACGCACTGTCGATTCTTGGCCCCATGACTCGGGCCCTGGTGAAATGTAGAGCAACCCAGAAACCATTATCACTTGCGAGTAACTTGCTAATAATTATCACATAGGCCTTGTCTGCCGTCTGGAGACTGTTTACGTCCAAATCAAGAACCCCCCGTACCCTGCCATTATGGACCCTCCTGACGCGGCCATCTTTGATATGATGAAGCCAAACGTCCATACAGTCGTCATAGGGACTCTGCGAGGTTCGGGCGAAAGATGGGTAATTGATATCACCAGATGTCAGTTTGGTCTCAAAGGCGTTCTGTTTCCTCTCGACAAGTACATCACTGAGACGAATTGCAATGTCGAATGGCCGGCCTCGCCTTACCTCCACAGCGAAATCTACGATCAACAGGAAATCATCGCCGTGCTTGGTACACCTCCGCCGGAGCCCATGGCCGACATCCTCAGGATTACGCGGTACCGTCTGCACTTTGCGGAGTTGGTCAAGGAATGTGTCGACAACAGCTTGATCAAGGGCTCGGATGCTGAGTTCGACGCCAAGATGGAGGAATTCTCGCAGAAGGTGAAGACGCACATGTCCCTCTGTCAATCCTTTTAAGCCCTCGAGGTATTGGGGCATGATGGCACATCGTTCAGGCTCCCATACCACGTCACAGTTCATTTCCATTTGCGACGACCATATCAGGGAACACCGAAAGGAATGAGATCTCGAACGACGGAAACTGGAGAAAGGCAAATGGATCTGATGTTGGAATTTGAGAAAGGATCACTGCGTGGCTTGGAAACTCTTCAAAGCTCATATCGATGGCATCTGATGGACTGCTGTTACCATATGGCTCATATGTGAGACTTTCGTAGAATGGGAATGTATGCTTGTATTCACTTGAGTATTCTCGCGCCCACATGTAACTAGTTCGACGCCAATGCAACAGAAAATTTGATCTTGCCATTGATGACATAGGACACCTTGACCCCTCGAGCCCTTGAGCCTTGGGTTAATTGTATTGTAGAGAAGGTCAACCATACTGTGCTGCTGCTGTGTTCCTTGTTTGACTGCAACCAAAGGAGAGCCCTCAACGTCGGGTCGCTTGAAGCATAAGACGAAATTAGTAGGTCAGCTTATACTACATAGTCCAGGATTCTTAGACTACCCATCTTTACCCTAAGAGTCAGGAGTCTCTCTCCTACTACCTACTAGACTATGACACTTTATTTTCTATGAATAGAGTCAAGTTTTCTGTAACTTGGGGGCACAATAACCTCAGGGCTACGTCAGCCACAGGGGCAATTTTGCAATTTCACCAATTAGCAAGCACGGTTAAGTAAAGGCAGAGTTTTAGATATAATGTTATTCAATTTTCATTCAAGTGTATCCAATTTGTGGTCATAATTTCGTTAGTTAGATCAGACGTCCCTTACTTTCCCGTCATTGTGTTAACCGCATTTACAGCCCAAGTCCAAACTTAGAACAAACTTAGAAAAGAAGCAGACGACAGCAAGGAAAGCTATCATTCACTGTCCTCCTCAGAATCGACGACCACGTCCTCAAATCCTTCAACAGGGGCGGAATGCTTGATGTAGTCACGGAAGCCGCGACTCATCTTGACAACGGCCCGAAGGTGCTTTACACAGATCGCGATATTATCAGTGCTCTCTTCCTCTGCATCATTCTCAGCCAGGGCAAGTGCAGTTTGCATGGCATTGCGAATCTCTCGGCCATTCCACTTGAGGCTGCGAACATCCTCGCTATTCCAGACATAGTCGCGAGCTGCGTTGGAAACATGAACCAAGCCGTTGGAGTCTCGGCTCAAGCGGTCAAAGTTATGGCTCCAGATGCGCTCTCGATCCTCGTGGCCAAGGTTCTTGTAGTGCAGGGCGACATGAATGCGACTCAGGAAGGCACTATCAAATGATTGAACGCGGTTGGTAGTGAGGAAGAGAACTCCGCGGTAGTATTCAAGGGCGCGGAGGAACACGGATACCAGACCGTTCCTCTTGATGTCACTGGAGCGGCGACGTTCGAGATAGATATCGGCTTCATCGAGCAAAACTAGAGCGCCATAGCGTTGACCCAGCTCGAGGAAATAGCTGAGGTTGTTCTCAATGTGGTAAGAATCAACACTTAAATCACCGCTTGTAAGTGAAATGAGAGGTCGGTTGGTCAGCTCAGCGATGCACTCGGCAGTACATGTCTTTCCAACACCTGGGGCACCATGAAGGAGAAAGATCCTACCCTCACCCTTATTCTTAACGAAGTCGTTACCCCAGGGTGCCACCCTCCCCTCACCCAGGTCAGTTGCAAACTTCCCAATAAGAGCCTTCACAGTCATCTTGACTTCGTCATCAAGAACAAGATACTTGAAGGCTTCTTTGTCTGTCTTGACAGGCTTCAGATTGGCGATGTTCAAGTGACCCCAGCGTCGATCGCCAAGAATGAAGCCCGGCATGGTCTTGCTACAGACGAGGTAGAATAGATCGCTCTCAGGCGGCGAGTTTCGGGTAGGGTCAAGATCCTCGAAGCCGGTATATGGGCCATCCGGGTCTTCACTCGAGCGATCATCCATACAAGCATCGCATCCACAGCGTGGAAGGTTCCTAGGCAGGAAGTCCTTGGGCGGGAAAACTGCACTATTTGGTCGCACAGGGCTTCTGTATCGACCTCGGCGGATATCATCTGGGCCGTCGTAGTAGAAGCTGTCAAATCCAGAAGCGTCACAGATGACACGGCCACTCATGAATCCAGTTGGGCCACGGGACTGTCGGTTGGTCGTACCAGAGTTAACAAGAAGACCCTCGTAGTCCATGTATGTTGGCCGCTTGAGCAATTCCCAATACAACTTTCCAAGTGCAATATTCTTCTCTTTCATTGCAACTCCACCTTGAGCTTCCAGATCCTCAGGCCAAAAGCCAATCGGGATAACAGAAAGCCCTCCGATCTCTTGCTCACCAAGCCATGGAGAAAGATAGAAGGTGTGCATATATCGGTTTATTTTTGTGCCATTGGTCTCAAGCATCCAACAGTTGACCTTGTGCGAGTCGCGTGAACTGGTGTTGGTATTTTTGCCAGTGTTAACGCTACTGACAACGTACGGAGCCCAAATGTCATGGCGTTTTGCATAAAAGACCTCACCAGGCTTGAGGAGAAGCCAGAAAAGGTCAAAAGTGGCCCTGGGAGTCTCGAGCTGATGACGTTCCTCCTCACGATGGATTTCTTCGCCGAGGTTGTCGTCCAGAAAACTGAGCAGAATACCAATATGCTTAGCAGTGGTAGCAGCATACTCGGGACTGTGGATTGACGGCTGGTGATCTTTGTAATGTGCAAGCTCTCGCCGGTGGTGATAGAGAACCTGGTAAGGGGAGTCAACCTCGATTATCTTGCCCTCAAGGCTGAACTTGGGATAATAGGCTACAACAGCCTTGAGAGCGTTGATGAGATGAGCTGAATGTATATTCATAAAAGGCTGGGTGATGCGAGGGGCATAAGCATTGGGCTCGTGATCGATGTCGATTGGACCATCGTCAAGACGACTGCCATATCCTTCGAAAACATCGGTGATAGGCCTGTCGTCTTGGTTGCGTAAGGGGCGAGGAGGAGGAGGCCGGTTGTAGGGTCTGTTGCTTCTGGCGGGATAAACCTCTGTTATGATCTCCAAAACAGGGTGCTCCTTGTTATTGGAGTTTTCGCCATCGACATCGCCTTCTTCATCACTGCGAGAGAATGGGGGTACGTTTTTGAAAGCTCGAGTGCTCTGCCGACCTGTTGCTATGTCAGAAACTGTTCCATTGTTATATGCAGGTGTGACTTACGCTTTATAATCTGGTCACGCGAATCAAAATACTCGACGGTGTGAAGGACTTCCGGGACCTTGCCGTTGACCTTCAGTGTTTCCTGCCTTGGATAAAGGCTTTCAGGGTTGTCCCAGGGAGATCTGACCGTGGGAGAATATGGTACCATATGGGGATACGGCGCCATCGGAGGTACAGGCACATTTCTGGAAGTCGACCTGGCTCTGGAATCAATTTCGTCGAAGCTGACGATGGAGATGTTGTCTTCACCACCGACAACGTCGACTTCATGTGGTTGGGAGGTGTCCATGATGGGGAAGAAGAAGAAAGAATTAGAGCAAGCTCTATTGAAAGAAGGACGAAAGTGATAGGTAAGTAGAAGTTGTTAACAAAAGAGATTGAGAAGGGGATATCAAGAAACAGGAAGAAGTGAAGGTCTTGTCTTCTTTATAGACTTGAGTGTAAGCTGTGTTACTTGGGTTGGTCCTATCATGACCAACTCACTTGAGACCATCCAATAAGGCAAGTAGCTCTATTTCCAGGCAGCAGTAGGCAGCTTCATCATGTTTGCCTTATGGAAGCCTCACATCCCTTGTGCCTCATGTAGCATTAAGTGGCACGTCTTGGAGCCTATTACCATAGTAGTTTTAAGTACTAAGATGGGTTTATATGCAGGCTGCTGCTGCTAAGCCTCTTGAGGAGGGGTTGGCTGACGATCCATTGGACGAAATGTACCAAGTGCTGTTGGAACAAGAGACGAAGTTATCCAGCTCTCTGTTACGACATATTTTCTTAACTTTTATCTTTAGCAGCCTAATTTTGCGAATCAATCCGTTGACTATTCGTTCTAGATAATAGGTAGCAGAAACGTCAGCCTCCTGAGACTCAAGGTATAAAAATAAATAATTTCAAGAGCATAGTCCAAGTATCATAAGCTGACCTACTAATTTTGCCTCTTATGCCTTTAGCAGCCTTTTTTCTAATACCACAAGGCCATTCTATGCTTAAAGTCGCACTGAGTTTCAGGTAAATGCACCCTCTCAAGTAAACAGCCTTGACCTCACTTGATCGGCTCTAAAAGAGTCAGACCGGTACATAAACCACTCGCATGTAAAAGACTGAGCAAGAGTCGTTTCTATTTCAGAGGTTCTTTAAGTGAGCATTTTTGACTTGATTGACAAATACTTCTCCCTTGGCATATTTGCACTGTCTCCAAAACGCCCTGTGGTAAGCCTTGAGCTAGCCCGCCAATCATGCCATACGACTCTCCGTAAATATGCGGACGCCTCGAGACGAACGATTCTGGCGAGTAATTATATTTAACTGTTTCTATCCTAGAGTTTGCTGGTAATTTCTAGGAGAAGTATCATTATCGAAACTTCTGACTCTAGAATAATCTGCAGTTACTTTAGAAGCTATGCTTATAGTTATGGGATACTTGTTCTATTCATGGAGAAGGTGTAAGTGTTAAGGCTGGGCGGAAACTCATATGTTCATGCCGTACAGTTGTCCTAGATTGTGTGTGACTGTGTTGCGGCGCTGCCTTGGATCTCGGGTTGTCTTTAGATTCCATATTTTGGCCTTGAATAAAGTCTTATGTGCTGGTTACGCAGAACTTGTCTTGTACATCCATGTCTGGAGCACCAAGAGGTTACACGGTGACTGAAATATAACTAGATGCCGTTGCAGTGATAAGGACCCTCAATTTGATGCAAAATCAGGATATTCTGGGCTTGCTTTAACCAGACTTACTGCATCAAAACATTTCATATGAATTTACTTATTCTCTGTTGAAGATGTTATCGCGAATGTCTAGAGGTGTTTTGTCTGCGACCGGGTTCTTTGACGTTTAGACAAGAGATGATCCCTGGTCTGGCGACATGAGAAGTACCAGAACAGTAAAGCCTCTTCAGTACTACAGGCATAACAAGGCATTGTGCATTATATGTGGTTTATATATTATATCTCCAGAATATGAATCTGGTGGTATATGGATATCCGGCGCACACTTAGGCGACCGTTGTGCGAATCATTTGTGTAAATACTCGCTTCTGCTCATTGCCTATATTTTACAGCTGGACTACAGTTTCTCGGGCGTGGTATTTTGCAGGTCCTTCTGGAATTCGAACAACAACCTCCAGAAGAAAAGCAAGGATAAGGTAGAGGACTTAATAGTAGCGGGCACTGCCGGTCGTTACTGTGAGAATCCTACTTGCGATCGTGCAGTGGGAACCTAGAAAGACATCCGGAAACGAGGTACAGACTGGAAGATGCGATCCCATGCATGTGCTGCATTTTCAAGAACCATGTCATTGAGTGCGACTCATCAATAGCGAAACCTGCTTCTCATAAAGCGTCTGGCGGGACGAGGACATGTGCGAATACAGACTGCGGCATTGTTCAAGTCAATGTTCCTGGCAAGCGAACTCGCTGGATAAGAGATCCTCTTAATCCTACAAAGACTATGTGTAGCCCATGCGGTCAGCAATAAACCCTCATACAAGAAGTTTCTCAAGACTGGCAAGGATGGCAGTGAGGCAGCAGAAACGGCCAGCCCGCCTCTGCAACAAGAACAACTGAATTTGGGATTACGGCTCAAACGCAGTCAAGGTATGATATTCATGTCAACAATAACGTTGTTTCGAATGGCAAGTGTCACTAGCTTTGATCTTGGTGCATATCTAATAATCGTCGTCAATATCTTGGGGACGCCAGGAAGATCTCATCACCGCACCCAGGGACACTCCAGTCGATGGGCAAAGAGCAGAATTGAGATATATTCCTCTTTGAATTTACATGCTCCTCTAATGCCTCCAATCTTACGATCAGTCGGTCATTGCAAGGAACCGGCCGGCGTTCCCGTATACCTCAAACCAGAAGGCAAGGCGTCATGCTTCGGTACCGCTATCTTTGTAAACCCCAAAGAGTATATCTCATCTTGATGCTAGCGGGATGATGCATCACCCGATGACTGCGCAGAAGTTGAGCAAATTTCTGCCCTTTGATATATCTAGAGATCAACAAATCTGTCCGTTGTATGAGAAACAAAATGTTTACCCTACCCATACCACACAAAAACCACAAGTACAGACGAAAAAAAAGAGGGAAAGGGGAAAAGGGGTGCTATGTCTCAACAATTTCCTTCGATCGCCTCAAGTACAACACGAATGAGCAAGTTGCGATGGCCTGACGTCGAGGGCTCTACTCTGGTCCCAGTCAAACGAGGAGCATAAAAGTAGCAGAATAGGAGGTCAATTATTGACGCAATGACGGTGGAAGCAAAGGACGTTCGCGCTAACTCAATGAACTTATGACTACAAATTGGATACAGTTGAATGATATCACTTCTGAAACTCTATCTTTACTAAACCGTGATTGAGATTTGGTGAGACTGCACAACTGCCCCATGGCACGGCCCTGAGATTCTTCGACCTTTAGGTTACAGAAGACTTGACTCTATGCATAAGAAGCAGAGTAATATATTCTAGATAGTAGGTAATACAGGAGCTCACCTCTCAGGTCTTAGGGTAAAAAAATAAGTAGTCAAGAAGCCTAGTCTAAGTATCATAAGCTGACCTACTATTTTGTCTCTTGTGCTTCAAGCGGTCAGGATAGTCAACTTGTACCTTGTAACTTGCCCATGAGTTATTTATTTTCCATGTCCCAAGCTGTCGGTCATAGGTTTCTGCCACGCCCTGTTTAGGATAACTCGGAAATGATGCATATGTAGATTAAGATCGCCCTTGCATAGAGTTTCGCAGACCCGTTGGGCCTAAGGGATATGCATACTTCTTTACTTGGCCGTCATTCATCAAAATGATTCCATCACTCACTATCCGTAAGTCTCTATTGTTGCGGTATGCCAGATAGATACAGCGCTACCTTGGCTAGGTAGTTCGTACCGTGATATTATCCGATATTTGCAACATGAAGTTGAACTTCACCACTATGGCTCCAAACTGCAGAGTGAAGGGCAGAGGTCAGTATTAGGCTTCAGAATTCACGCAAATCCGCCCAATAACGTGAATCATTATGCATAATTGCAGTGTAGGTAGGTTCATGCAAGATTCATCACAACTCGGTGCAGTCTTATACTCAAGTGACACTTCGCTTGATGCGCCTACACCTGGTATCAAGCAGGATAGTTAAGATGCTCTTCTGTCAAACAAAACACAGACATAATATGCATAGACACGATAGTAAGCGAATATACTTTATTGCTTAAATTTATAACATCCAATCCACACCAAAGTTACTAAATCACAATATCAAGGCTGCCAAAAACTCCTTCCTACTTCAACTTGATCTATCTATATCCCATTTGGTAGATAAGATGTTCAAAGTCGGACACGCAAAGCTTAGCAGCATCCCTCGTCGCAGGCGCAGAGGCCACAGCAGATCTCGCAGCCAGCTTCTTCACCACCTCGCATGGACATGTCAGGCTGAGGCTCAGCAGTCTTTACATGTTATGTTAGTCTCTGGAATCATTGACAGATAAAGTGTAGACTTACAGGCTGCTGCGTAACGATGTCTCCGTTATCAGAGGTCATAGGGGCTTGCTGGGTGGGTTCCATGGGAGCAGGCATCTTGAACGATTGGGAAGATCGAACGATTGTCGAGTTAAAGAGTAGGCGATGAGAGTAGTTTGCTTTGAAGTAGAGTTGAGTAGTGTATTGTAGTGCAGTGTATAGTACAAGTCATGACTCCCATAGCTGAGAAAGGCCTCTTAAGTACCTCAAGTCAACCCCCAGAGGCCTCTCTCCAACATCAAAGCTCAGCCACTCCTTCGCAACATCACCAGTTGTGTCCAGACCACATGGATCCAAGCTTGATTGGTCTCATCGTAAGCCCTCCTTCCTGTGATTCACTTCTAGCTGAGCATTGACAAGTCCATCAACTCATTTTTTTCCCTATTGATAAGTGACGTACGCCCAAGATGCCGAGTAGCCGTCCCGGCCTGTGCCATTGATTACCTGCGGCTGCTCCCGTATCCGTAGAGGGAAGAAAGAAGAGGGTTCAGTCCAGGGTCCAGCCTCAAAGTATACTACGTGGTATATGGGACGGCAAACCTAGGCCGAGTACAGCGTTTGGCTATGCTGCTATTCGCCAATTATCGGATCCTAGGCCCGTCAGCAAGTAATGCGACTTGTCAACCGGCACGCTGTCTGCCGAAAAGCGAGGTGCCGAACTTCCGGGGCGCCCGTATTTTCGGTTCAGTGGCTGATGCAACCCTGTAAAGCTTGAATTATTGCCAAGGTATGCACAACGACAGGCATTCGAAACAAGAGAGAAGTATAAACATAAAAACACGGTAAAGAGAAGCGGGAAGTTCGGAGTGTGATAGACAAAGCGAATGGGTAAGAATAGTAACATTCTATCTGCATACATACGGAGAATAAGTGAAAATGTAAAGGGTGAAACGAATAACCTAAACCACAAGCTTAGGTAGAGGTGTCAGAGAGCCCTTTTTTGGAAAGATTAATCTTGGAACAGCTAGTAATGTAGAAGCAGATTAGACGCCGCGAGCTGCAGCCTGCAACACATCAATTGTCAGATTGAGAGCGTTCCGTAAAAACAAATCAACCACAAGGTCTATGTATACCGTAGGCGGGTATTTTCAGAGTTTGATCAAGTCATCTCGGGTTAGTAAGGTCAAAGCCAAAGCATTCTGGTCATAGCAGATCAGTCACCTTCACAGTAAAGAAACAGGCAACTCAAGCGGAGCATGGTACGGGCAACACATCGATTTGTCTCGACTCTTGTCTCCCGATAACTCAGCCATCGCCATGTCATCTCTAGACCTGGGTGCCTTTTTTTGGGTCCTTTTTTTAATATTTTCGTTCTAATATTTCGAGAGTTTGGCCGCCTTGAAGCGGCTGACGCGCTCTCGTCCACCATCTTGCTCTTCCAGAGGCTGGATAGGAGACTCGTCTTCTTTAAGGAACCCACCTTCCCGCTGGATGAACTTCTTTCGCAGCTTGTGATGCTCATCGGCAACTTCTTGCAGTATCAGTTCGTCATCGAATTCATCAGGTGGTTGAGCAACCCTTGTTGGTTCACGCTCAACTAATGTATCAGCCAATGTTGTGCCGTCAGGGCCAGTAGGCGCCATGGGACGATCTTGGTCGATGAATGTGGCAGGAACATCAAGAGGGCCAGGTGGAACAGTGTCTCGCGCCTTTTTGAATCGCGATGGTTTACGCGTCGACTTGGTGTTTGTCGTGTCGGGGGTCTTGGAGGTGGAACGCTCGACAATGTCGCTCAATGGTTCCACTATGGGTTCCTTTTCCACGATAGGAGCCTCTCTCACCGGGAGTGATGTAGACTCGCTCTCCTGTGCAATGTCCAGACTAGAGGCGAAGCGCACGCCCTTTTTGCCGTTGGCAGGCTCCGGTTGCTTTTCCTTGATATTTGATTTGGTAGGCGCAGGTTTTGAGGCTGAGGCTGAGGCTGAGGATTGCGATGTTGGTGTTGGTGTTGTCGTCGAAGGGGTTGACTTCACAACAATGCGGCCGATGCCCTCTTCCTTATTATCATCCTCTTCTTCTGAACTCGCCTCGGCGTCCTTGTCCTCTGGTCGTTCGGTGAAACGCGACTTGATGCCCAGCTTCTGTTCCAGCTCAAGCATCCTTTGACGATAGTCCTCTGTAACAACACGACCAGTATACCGGCCATACTTATCTTCATCATCGTCGTCCTCATCAAAACCTTCGTCGCTATATTCTTCGTACTCATAGTCGTCGCTATCTCCTTCTTCGAGTTGGAGCTCGGCAACAACAGCGCCAACTTCACCAGAGTATTCAAGCATCTGTCGCCGTAATTCCGCATCATCCTCATCCTCATCCTCGGGGATGTATGCTTGCTCGTTGGTGATCTTCTCTTGCTCTTTAGCGTGACTCATGATCTCTTCAACACGCTTGACATTGCGCGAGACTTGGGGCACGGGGCCGTCTTGCGCTTTGGTATCCTCAGCAAATGAAACACCTTTGCTTGCAGAGGGTGCTAATTTTGTTGTTTGAACATCTGTCGATTGAGGTAGATTCTCCTTTGAGGGTAATTTAGGCACGACGGGCGCAGGCTCCGCCTTTGGTACGGATGCCTTTGGTACCGGCTTCTTTCCTTTGGAGCTCTCTGCGAGTGGGCTGGAGTCATCGTTCTCAAAATCTTCAACGCCAGCCTTTTCAAGGGCTTGCTGAATCTGAGGTAAAGCGCTATCGGGTTGGTTCAACTTGTACGAAATGACGTTGTCGTCATCGTCAAGCTCCTCGATAATTTCCGTAATCGGTAGGCCGTCGTCTTGAGTGAAATCTGGTTGAAGCTCGGTGAGTTTGTCCTCGGCAACGCTGATTTGCTTCTGCAAGTTTTCTATGTTTTTGATGACATAGTCGATGCGCCGATCAAGAATATTCAAGATCTGTTCACCTGATCGGTGTGCCCTCTCGCCGAAGATCTCATCAAGCTCGCGATCCTTGAGAAGCTCGCCCTCAAAGCCGGCATGGATGGTCTTTAGTTCGTTCTCGCCGTTCTCACAAACAGCCAGAATCTCTTCCTTGAGCATCTCATATTCAGCATCCCAAGTCTGCCAGTGCTTTAAAGCACTTTGAAGCTTGCTGATATCATCCTCGAGCTTCGTTTGTTGCTTTTCAATATCCGAAACTTCCGACATATTTGCTTGCTAATCTGGCTCAGGCCTTGCGATGCTGCGAAACAAAGATGAGGAAGAGGAAGAAACTTTGTGAGACGCTGAAGTCATGATGAATGAGCTGGGCGGTCCACTAAGGAAAAAAAAAGTTAGGAGCTGGCTCTTGAAGAGCTACGGACTAACTTCGGCTAATAGGGAAGCTAGAACTGTCAACGCGTGACCCACTTCAACTATCGAGGAAGGAACGATCATGGTTAGCGTCATGCACGCCCTTCATACTACAAACAAAGATGCTTCAATATTTCGCAGGATGCAAGTCAATTGACAAGCGAATTTCACGCGGTTGGTTAAGCTTATAACAGTTTACTAAGCATATTTCGAGGTAAAATGTTATAAAAATATTGGGAACGTTCAAGTACAAGTACGGACAACAATCAGACAAACAGGCAGTTTATCCACTGACCTCATTGCTGTTGCCACACAACAAGTGAATCGACTATACAGCAGGAACGAAGTGTGACAGCAAATGCCTGCTTATATTGATATCCCCGCAGTTGTAGGCCGCTTATAAAGCCCAACAAGTTTCATAGTACCTAAGTTAACTCATCCCATAACATTACTTCCCCAACTCACTTCTTACAATTGACTCCTCCACTTACACGAGCTTCTATATACAGAACATACTATTTTTTACAGCCATGGCAGAGCCCAACACCAAAACTCTTGAAGCGAAATGCTATTGTGGCTCTGTTCACTTCACGGTCGATGTGCCAGTTTCTGAGCTTCCTCTTCTCACTCACCTCTGTCACTGCAGCCTCTGTAGATACTCGTCAGGAGCGCCATGCGTCTTTCACGCAACGCTTCCAGACGGCGTAAAGCCCAAATTCGTTGAACCGTCTACTCGAAACAGCATGGCAAGCTATCCCCTTGGTGCCAATTCCTGGCCATGGATTTTCTGCCCAACATGCGGCTCCCACATCGCCTCGACTGGGCCACCCGAGAATGAGTACTGGACGGTTTCCACGTCCATCTTTATAGATAGTTCAGACTCTTTTGATACGCGCAAGCACATATTCAGCGAATCGACCAAGGACGGGGGTATCGCTGAAATGTTGACACACATGAAAGGAAAGGGTTTCATTGATTGGAATCCTTCACGCGATAGTCCTGAGGCCCAAATTGTTGAATCACAGCCCGAAGTTGGAGAAAATGGCGAAGAGCGTCTACGTGTCGAGTGTCACTGCAAGGGCGTCTCATTCACTATCCCTCGTCCAAACCAGAAAGCCAGGGAAGACAAATACTATTCCCAATTTGTTTCTCACAGAGACGAAAAAAAGTGGTTGGCCACTTTTGATGCATGCGATGACTGTCGACTCAGCAACGGTACTCACGTAGTTGGATGGACATTCATCCCTCTGTCAGTCTGTGAGCCTCGTATCAAAGATGATCTTCTCATCGGCACAGCCAAGACTTTCAAATCATCAGACAGCGTTGTGCGATCTTTCTGTGGTACTTGCGGCGCCACAGTCTTCTATTCTCACAGCGATCGAAGGCCATCAGATGACCATCATGTCGTCGATTTGGCCACAGGCATCATCAGAGCGCCTGAGGGCGTCATGGCAGGGAACTGGCTCACTTGGCGAGCACGGATAGCATGGGCTGATAGTGGGAAGAGATTTGACAATGACTTTATCGCATCGTTCCAGGAAGGTATGAGAAAATGGGTGTTGGAGCGGGAGGGTGAGATCGAGGATTATAACATCGGGTGATCGGTCCGGGCCATCGGATGTGAGCCGAGTGTTGGCAGTGATGTTTAATCAGGCATCTTGTTGGCGTCTCAGAAAATGCTTTGAACACTCCAACTTTTTGGATTTTGGTGATAGAAACAACAATCTATAGCCATATTTTATTCGCCTTTTACGTGAATTGCTCTCACCCTCTAAGCCATCATGACTCTTATCAGCGGCATTTGTCTCCGAAAGACCGTCACTAGTAGCGGGTTACACACCGAGCAAAGAAGGCGATGAAATCGCTTCACTAGGAGAGTAAACTCTCAATTAACCAGATCAAGCAATCATATCAAGAGTTTCAGTTGATCAAAATCGAGTACTTAAGCATCAAAAATATTAAACTCTTCGAAACTGAACTCATTCGACTCTCACCCTACACTTGCCTCATACATCACGAGCGAATTACCCGAGCTTTCTGCGACACCATCAACCAAAACAACCTCACTCCAACACTTGAAGACATCGTGATTTCGATGCGTCATGTCTTTTGGAGAACTTTCAGGCAACCCTTCAGCTTTTCGGTATTTCAAAGGGCATTTCTATCCACCATGGCTTCATCCGGGCGTTGCTACAATGTACGTCGCGATTGCTTACACAAGACAGAGACAAGGTGTCTAACCTGGTAATTAGGACGCTATCGATGCGCTCAATTCCCTTCAGACGCCTTTTGATATAGTCGAAGCTCGCAGGAAGGCTGGTATAAAGCCTAATGCTGTGTCAATTCAAGAGATGAAGATATATCTCCTCCGTATCGGATACACTGTAAGACTAAGTAGCCCAAGACTCTGGATATGAATCATACTGATAATATTTCAGCCTTCTGATTTGAACAAACTCAACATCGTTCATGTGGCAGGAACCAAAGGCAAAGGAAGTACTTGTGCATTTGTCGACTCTATCCTCTCTCAATATCAGCACGCAAGAGGCACACCCCGCAAAACAGGCCTCTTCATATCCCCTCACCTCATAGCTGTCCGCGAGCGCATCCGTATCAATTCAACCCCTATTTCAGAAGAACTTTTTGCAAAGTACTTCTTTGAGGTCTGGGACCGTCTAGAGGCGGCGCCAAAGGATGAAGCAGACAAACTCATGCCCCCTCGACCAATCTATGCTCGCTACTTAACCTTGATGAGCTGGCATGTCTTTCTTCAAGAGGGCATCGATGTTGCTGTGTACGAAACGGGAATCGGAGGAGAATTCGATGCTACCAACGTGGTCGAGAACCCGGTAGCTTCAGGGATCAGCACACTTGGTATTGACCATGTGTTCGCTTTGGGTGACACTGTAGCCAAGGTTGCATGGCACAAAGCAGGTATCATGAAGAAAGGCAGCGCGGCTTTTACAATCGAGCAAGTGCCAGATGCAGACGAGGTCCTTAGAAAGAGAGCCGAGGAGAAGAAAGTGGATCTGAAAGTCCTCGACATTGATCCTCGACTAAATGTTGTCAAGATTCGACCAGACGCCGCCTTCCAGAAGCGAAATGCCACACTAGCCGTTGCTCTTGCTGAAACAGCACTGGAGAAGATTGGTATTGATCTTCCGCAACGTTCGGAACCTCTGCCGAAGGAATTTGTAGATGGCCTTGAAAAAGTTGTATGGAGAGGTCGATGTGAGGTCAAGAAGGAGGACAAGGTGACATGGCACGTTGACGGCGCTCATACCTCTGATAGTTTGAAGATGTGCTCCAAATGGTTCAAAGATGAGACTTCAGGACGGTAAGTTATTGTATACCACCAAACTTCGATTACTAGCTAACACGTTTTTAGCAACGGCCCTCGCGTCATGATCTTCAACCAACAAGGCCGCTCAGAGGCCACTGAGTTCCTCGAATCCGTTTTCAAAGCAACCAAACGTGATGGCCAGCCCGCCTTTGACCATGTCATCTTTTGCACAAACGTCACATATGCCGAGTCAGGCTACAAGCGTGACTTTGTCAACCACCAGTTTGACCCTGCCGAGATTGACAAGATGACAGTCCAGCAGCGCTTCGCTGAGAAGTGGGCAGCTCTGGATCCTAGTGCTACTGTTAAAGTCATGCCTACCATCGAGCAATCCATCGACTACGCTCGACATATTGGAGAAGATCTTCTAGAGGGCGAGACGGTCCAGGCACTTATCACAGGCAGCTTGCATCTTGTTGGCGGTGCGCTTGGAATATTGGAGAAAGCTGATGCTCTATGATACATGATGGAAGCCGAGACATTGCATTTGCATGGGCGTATAGAAGGAAAATATTTACAATAGACCCTCGGGCTCCAAGGCTCGTAATATACCCCCCACAAGATGCATGCTCCCTGTTACCAAAACCTTTTGATTCGGCCCAGCGACTTGTCTTGCATCGGCAACTGTTTCTTGAACATTGTCAACCGCCGCGATGTGACACCCGGCTACCCGATCGCCCATCGACTCTGCAGCTCTTGTCTGTACTTTCAAGTCTCTAGCTTTGCCATTAGATGCTTTCTCCTGATCGTTTCTTGTAAAGAATGCATGTCTAAAAACATTAACCCGCCCGGTAACTTCTTCAATAGTTTTGAGCAAAACTTCCAAAAGCTGCGATGCATCCCGCTCCTGTTGGTTGAACACTAGTATTGCTGATTCTTTTTTGCCAATGCTGGCAGCGAACCATTTTGCAACCTCGTGCATGCTGTCTTCGGTGTGCGCACCATCAAGATGCCACCTGATATGGCCTTGCTGGATAATCTCACAACGTCCCCTGAGACTTGCCTCTTTGAGCCCAGTGATCATTTTGTCGGGGAGGTTTAGTAAAGCCGTCGTCGGCTCAACGTCCATGCCTAGATGTTGACGCACAGCAAGGACAGCGAGAGCTTGGTTGTACTTCTGGAAATCTCCTGGCAATCTTCCAGCTACACCTCCCCATCGTTCAACATCGGCGTCAGCAAGCTCTATAAGCTCAGCGCCCTTCTCTGTCGCTCTTTTTTGAAGGATCTTCCTCACACGGGGCTTCTCATCCATACGGCGCACAAAACCACGAACGCCTGGTTTAAGAATGCCTGCCTTGTGCCATGAGATCTTCTCAACCGTATTACCCAGCATCGCAACATGATCTATGCCCAATTGCGAGATGACAGCTGCAGAGACAGCCTCTGGGGGAACCACATTCGTGGCGTCATATTCGCCCCCGATGCCGCATTCGAGAACAACGCTGTCGACCTTTTCCCGCAGGAAGATATGCCAGGCGAGAAGCGTCATGAAACGGAAGAAGAAGGGTTTGGAATTGGGTCCATTGGCATCCGTGATAGTTTGGCCATCCTTCTTAGCCGCGTGGGACAATCGCTCCCAAAGCTCAAAGAAAGCCTCTGCGAATAGGGCTTGAGAAACCTGCTCTCCCTGGATAGCGATGCGCTCGCGGGGGCTCACGAGATGCGGGCTCGTATATGTCCCGACAGTTTCGTACTGTCGTAGCATCCCTGTCGCAAACGCACTCACAGATCCTTTGCCTTTTGTGCCTGCTACATGAATGTGCCTAAGGCGAGCAAGATCCTTTGGTTCATAGCCAGCGCGCCGAAGCCATTCGCGCATCTCAGGAATAGCCAACGCATTCAGGTCTTTGACTGGCTTGGGTGGGGCATTTTTTGCGTTGGGCTTGTCGAATAAATTGGTAGCCTGACGATTCGAATAGAGTGTAGACAGCAACTTAAGCGCTTCATTGTAGTCTCGAGATGCGGTGCCAATGCTCCTTCGTGTAGCCATCACATACGTTGTCAAATAGCCTCTAATGGAGTGACAGCGATGATTCCGCTTCATAGCGGAAAGGACATTGTGAGAAAGCATTGGTCCGAAGGGAATAGGTTGAGCTTGAATGAAGCTCAATTGAATTTCACAATTTAGGTGACGAAGAGCAGGAGTTTAAATCGCTAGGTAATACACCAAAGTTATTGCAAATTCTATGGCAGCATACGCCAGCTTTTTACCTCGAAAATTCCTCCCTGAAACCTAGTAAATGTAGAGGAAAAAAAACATTATGAAGCGATCTGGGGCACTGAGTATAAAAGGCTAGACTCATGAGACAGCAGCGGTATTTCTATTCATTTTTCTTTTAAATAGATTCAGGTTGTAGTTAGGTTTCTTGAAAATAGGTAGCACCCAGCACTTGACACCTGATGCAGGACCATTCGATATTGATCAGCAGACAGCGATTAAGTATGAGATTTGATGATGATCATGTCAACAATGAACAAGCAAAATATGGTAGCCGCACCCTTATCGTCTATTGCTATCTAATACACGGCCGTCCGGCTCTCTCTAGACACGACGACACCGGGATCCAATTATACACAACAAATGAGACATCCCTTTTTTATTTAATCCACACGAAGACTTTGCAGACGGGCCTCTGTGGCAATCACCTGTGAAGTATGTTAGTAACGTGAAGCTGTGGAAAACAAGGATTCGAACTTACGTCAAGAGCCTGCTGAACCTCCAACACCTTGCGAACCTCACCCAGCCAATCCTTACTCAAAGTCTTAGCCCATCCATCCAAACCGTTAATTTCTCGTGCCGCAGAATCCAGATCACCTTCTTCCAGATATGTTTGGGTTCGGGTAAGAATGCTCTCCACGTCGTTACCGTCAGCAAGTCCCTGCTTCTTGAACATGACGTGGCTAAGGACCCAGCTGGAGGCGTGGCTGGCAACACCGGCCTCGTCGGGTAGCAGCGAAGCCTTTCGGACCTCGTTAGCAACACGGCGGAAACGGTCAATCAGCTGGGAAGAGGTAGAGATGCCGCGCTGGTAGGCCGCAGGGTTAACTGAGGCAATGGCGGCGTTGACAACAGGATCATCAGAAGCGATCTCACGGAGGGCAACCAGTTCGCGGATAAAGGGGCGGGGGTGCTGGTCATCTTCAAGGCTGGCTCGGACAGCCTCAACAGCGACGTGTAGCTGCTGAGTCTTGAGGTTGGTGTCGAGAACTTCGTTCCAGCCGGTGGTGAGCTTCTCAAGCTCTCCAACAGCAGAAGACAAAGCGTTCAGCTTGCCCAGGCGGCTCTCACGCTCCTGCTCAACCTGCTTCTCGATATCCTTGGTGAACTCCTTCTTGAGGGCCAAAGCCTGCTGGGCGAGCTGGTTTTGAAGCTTCTCTTCGTTGACCTTCTTCTCACGCTCCAGAAGGACGCTTATTCGGCCCTCGTAGCTTTCTCGGACCTTCTTCATCTCATCCTCAAAGTCCTGTCGCCATTGGTTCTCCTGGTTAATCATGGTGTTCTCAACGCGGTCAATCAGGTCAGTGGCAGCCTTGTCGAACTCCTCGATCTTTTCCCTGACTTGCAAAGCAGCCTTCCTCTCAAACTCGCCCTTCATACCCTTAAGCTTGCCTCCGACCTTGGCTATTTCACTCTTGGCCTTGTCTACGGAGGTGCCATACTTGCCGTGAGCACCGTCAGCGTTGATGACCAGAATAAGGTCATTGACCATGTGGACGAGGTCCTGGACAACAGGCTCTCTGGCATGCTCAAGTGATAGCAGGTCAATGGGCTTTAGAGGAGGCATCTTAGAGGGCTCGTTAACTTCGGGAGCCTTGAAACCGGTGTTGGATTTGGGGGCGGGAGCGGGTTCCTCCTTCGCAACAGTCTTGGCCTCCACGGCGGGAGCCTTGGGCTTGGGCTTGGGCTTGACCGTCTCCTTAACCTTCTTGGCAGCGGATGCAACAGGGCCAGCACTTGAGTGACGCTCGGCCTCAGCAACTCTCCATGAAGCACCGCTCTGAGCAGGGACTCTGACGGCATCCTCAGTAGCCTGGGTCTTGGATCGGCCGGTGACGTTAGGGAATCGCTTCTTGTAATCCATCTCCTCGAGGTAAAGGACAGCCTGCTCGGCGAATGGGACGTATTCAGTGAAAAAGTCGTGGAAGTTATCGCTAACACGAGAGTACCAGACACCTCCAGCGAAGCCAACAACACCAAGGACGAGAAGGGTGAAGACGAAGTTCTTCAGTCTTCGGAAGAAGCCCTTCTTCTTGGGTGCGGGAGGAGGGGGAGGGGGAGGGGGTGTTCTGGGAACCTCTCCAATAACAGCCTTGGTCTCGCCGACATCGTCGATAGTGGTCTCGTGGATTCTCTCGGATGTGATGGTCTGGGAAGTTGGCAATACTGGTTGCTTAAGAGGATCGAGCTCGGGCTTCTTGTCGACAGCATAAAATCGCTAAGTAGGAGCACAGTCAGCTAATTGCTATACATACACACTACTAAGATGAGGTGTGACGTTGTTAGGAAAGCTTACCTGGCCAGCAAGAGAGGCAGTCCGCGTAGCCGCAATGGGCCATTGGCGGGCAGCAGCGGCCACAACGGGCCTACCGCCAAAAGCCCTCACAGACTGAAGCGAAGTTCGCAACATTGAGGGATTGCAATGGCGAACAGGGCGCAGTTCGCGATGCAGTTGTATATCGGTTTGATGGAGTTGAGAGCTGGTTCAAAAACGCTCAGGGTAAAAGTTCGGTAAAAGCCAGCTCCCGGTTCCGCATGGAGCTAGATGTTAGCCCAGCGGCAGGAACCGGGTGACGCAACTGCCTTATCAACTACAAGAATTTTGGCATAATGAAACAAAAGTCCAATGGGCAATGCTAATATTTTGACAGCAAAAGTTACTAAAATTTGCACCTGTTATATTAGGCCTGGATATTTCTACTGTCATACTTCTATTTTGGATTTTGTGGTAAGAGAAACAAATTCATGATACTTTATAATGAGGCGTCAGGATTCAGAGACACACCTCACCATGGCCTTGCAAAGTTCTTTGGACCTTCTATGACCTCAAGTCGCAAGGCAACGGAAAAGTAAGTATTAGGTGTTGCATGCTAAACCATCGAATGGCCTTAGAAAGTAAATAAATAAAAAATTAGAGACCAGAGAAAAGACAGTCAATTCACATTAGGTCTACGGGACATGTTTCAGGCTTCAATAGTGAGCAGTTTCTAGCTGATGTTCAAAAATTCACATGACTGCATTCCCATGTCTCGCAGTCGTGCTCTGTACTTGATCAGCTTTTGTTTGTTATCACTTGGTTCTCCTGAAACATCACATAAACAGTATAGAAACATAGTTACGTAAATCATCTAATAACAGCCGTCTATTAAGAAGCTGCGAAGGAAAGGAAATGCTGCAGAGCGCCTCGTACATGCCCCCGTGTCGATTCATCTCATGAGCCACTCTATATCCTCTGGCATGCTCAAGTGCCGAGCTCCAGCAACTTTAAGCATACAGACCACCCATACTACCAAGCAACAAAATTCAAGTTCGGTATTAAAAAGTATGGACTGAACTGATCCCTCCAAAACCAAAGACTCCAATAAATTATATGACACGCCGCAGCTCGTTCATTTACCCCAGAGTTCGTGCAGGATAGCTTGTCATGCATAGACTCACGCTGAAGGGTTAGGTGATATTTGCGTAGGCGCGATGAAAGGTTGTGTCTAAAAATCAATGCTTCAAACTCGGGGCTAATTTAGCAACTGCAAGGGCCGCTGACGTTGGTGTTGGAGTTCTCAGGAGCCAGACTGACTCCTGGTCGTTGGCCAGGGCGAGCGTGTCGTGGACCGGCCTGATCCAGAGGAAGCTTCTTGGCGATGGCTGTGAAAAGAGTCTGGACGTTCTCAGCAGTCTTGGCTGAAGTCTCGAAGAAAAGAAGGCCAGCTTCACGAGCGTAAGCTTCAGCGTCGGCAGTGGAGATGGCTCGCTTGTCGGGCTGCTCGGTGACCAAATCCAACTTGTTTCCTGCAAGGGCAATAACGATGTTCTCGTTCGCTTGGCGCTGTAGCTCCTTGACCCAAGCCTTTGCCTTGTCTAGCGATGCCTGAGGGAAGATCAGTATTCGTCCTATAAAGATGGCTGTTTCTTGGTGAGCGTACCGATTGGGTGATATCATATACAACGACGGCGCAGTTCGCATTTCGGTAGTACATGGGAGCCAGAGACTTGTAGCGTTCTTGGCCAGCGGTATCCCAGATCTCGAACTTGACGGTAGTGTTCTCATCGAGGGAGATGGTTTGAGTCAGGAAAGCAGCACCGATAGTGGACTCGCGATAGGAATCGAATTGATCCTGGAAGGCATTGGTGAGTTACTGTTTTGCACAAGTACGTTGGGTTGGGTCATCCTTACCTTGACGAATCGTAAGACTATTGAACTCTAGGATTCATATGTCAGCAAATGACTGTATCAAGGCGCACGTTACGATTATACCTTTCCGACGGCAGACTCGCCTATGACAGAATGTTAGCAAGCATGTCATGAAACAAGGACGAAGTTGGCAAGAATGTCGTTGCGATGTAACATACCTAGGAGAACGAGCTTGAACTGCGCAAAACGGGTGTTGGTGCCGCGGGCGCCAGCGGGAGGTTGTCGGGAAGCCATACTGACAGACGGGGATGTGGTTTCGAGATGGAGAGGTATGGAGAGTGTCTACCGAGAGTGGTAGTGGTAGTGATAGTGGCGGTATGACCTGGGCGTTAGGATCGAACGTGTCCTGGACAACAGCGTGGAGAGACGGACGCTCGGGCTGAAAATCGTATCGAGTTTATTTGCGACGATAACGAATCGAGGTGCAAGATAGGGCCGGCGGGCGATGATGGAGATAGGTATGAAAGACAAGAGTCGAGGCTGAAAGGTGAGAGGCGAGTCTTAGGACGGGGCTTCGCTTCTTTGATTAAGACGAGACGGGATGGGATGGGAGGTCACTAAGTGAATGCCTTGGTTCCTTGGTCGTGACTGGCTTAGACGGCACGAGGCACACGTCAGGCAGGGCCCTGGGGCTTTTTTTTTTGGTAGGGACACTCACTGTGCCACTGTAGTCGACGGGAGGACGGGGTCTGGAGATGTGCGTTTCACTGGACACTTGCGCAATCTGGCTGAGGTAGTGGTACTGATAGTACTGCGGGTTGTGCGCGCGGTCTCAAGTACCCCTACTTTGCACGAGCCTTAGTACCTATCCCACATGTGACGTGCATTTCTCGAGCCACAGTGGTCCCTCTCCCTCTACCATGGTTCCGTCATTACGATTTCCCTATGTGGCTGTGCTGTAGCTTCGCTGGCCTCATCAACTCATTCGCTAACCAAACTATCTCATCTCAACCCATCCCTCACGTCGAATCCCTTTTTTTATTAGTTCGTTGTCTTTCTTAGCCGTCAAGGGCAAACAAGTCGCCAAGTTGGCCACTACCAAGTCCCGGGCTTTACTATAACCCTTTGCTTTCTTATCCTCTTTTTTAATCTTCCACGACACCCATCAGCTATCATATAGCTCCGTTCTCACACAATGGCGCACCTCAACACCCCAAAGACGCCTTATCGCGACATCAACGTCAAGATCGCCAACGATTCTTATACCTTCACTTCTCCATCTTCGCCTGATGCGCCCACTCTTGTTATCGATCGACCCACCGGCGATGTTCGCCTGACTGATGGCAGTGCCGCTTCTGCCAAGAGAACAACTCGCGTTTCTAGCATCGCTGGTATTCTGGGAATTATCCAGCTTCGTCTTGGTTCGTTTCTGCTGCGCTATGCCCTTGGCTGACCCCTCGGGTGCTGGCTCATGCTCTTTAACTGACTATGTAAAGACAAGTATGTCATCTTCATCACAAAGGCTCAGCCCGTTGGCCGCCTCAAAGGCCACATGGTCTACAAGGTCGCTGCCACCGAGATCATGCCCATGCGCGAGCGCTTGATCCACGACCCCGATGAGGATGTCTTCATTCAGCTTCTCAAGAACTTCCTTGCTTCAGGACCCATGTACTTTTCTTACTCAATCGACTTGACCAACTCTTTCCAACGCCAAGCCCAAGCCGACATTTCCAAGCCCCTTTGGATGCAGACTGACGATCGATTCTTCTTCAACAAATATCTTCAGAACGACTTAATTGACTTCCGCACCCGAGGTTCTCGATCGCAGTCTGGCGCACAGCCCGGCGTCGACCCCTATATCCTACCATGCATCTTTGGCATGCTCGAGATTAAGCCCACTACATTCAAGGGCAACCCCCTAACCATGGTCCTGATCACTCGCCGATCGCGCCACCGTGGAGGCACTAGATACTTTACTCGTGGTGTAGACGATGAGGGCCATGTCGCCAACTACAACGAGACAGAACAGGTCATTATCCTCAATGACAGCAACAGTGGTCTTGGTGGGTATGCAGGTAGCTCGGATATGCAGAGCGGAAAATTTGGCGCTGGCGCCAGCCAGGAGATGCAGATCTTCTCCTATGTTCAAACCCGAGGCAGTGTCCCTACATTTTGGGCTGAGATCAACAGCTTGCGATATGTCCCTAAGCTTGAGATTCGAGGCATTGACACAGCTCTCACTGCCGCACAGAAGCATTTTGATGAGCAGATCCGCCTGTATGGTGACAACTACCTGATCAACTTGGTTAACCAAAAGGGTCGAGAGGCTCGGGTCAAGGACTCGTACGAGAAGATGGTGGAGAAGCTTGTTTCCGCACCCAGGGAACGACGAGAAGCAGACCTGCTCACAGCAGAGAAGTTCACCACCATCCAGCCCGAGAGCAAGCATCAAGAATTTGACCGCCTGCACTACGTGTACTTTGATTACCACAGTGAGACCAAGGGCATGAAGATGCACAAGGCTTATGCTCTGATTGACAAGTTGGCCGAGGCTCTCGAGAAACAGGGTTATTTCCGTGCTGTTGACACTCCGTCCAATGTCGATGGTAAGCTCGACGCCCGCAGCTACCAGACCAGTGTCATGCGTACCAACTGCATGGACTGCCTGGACCGAACCAATGTTGTCCAGAGCATGTTCGCTCGACACAAGCTTGACCGCATCTTTGAAGATGTTGGCTTTATGCCCCGTGGTTCTTCATTCCGTGACGAGGATGCTGCTTTCGAGGACATGTTCCGTAACCTCTGGGCTGACAACGCCGATGTTGTCTCCAACTCCTACTCTGGCACTGGCGCCATGAAGACAGATGTCACCCGTACAGGAAACAGAACCAAGGTTGGAGCTCTTCAAGATGCTCGTATTGGTGTCACACGTTACTTCCGTAACAACTTCTTCGACGGCCCTCGCCAGGATTCCTTCGATCTCTTCCTTGGAACCTACCGACCTGGCTCGGCGAACATCGGCACTACTCTGGTGTTTACCGACCGTCGTCCGATCTTGATCCAGTCTATTCCGTACATTCTCGCCTTCAGCGTCTTTATCATCCTGACTGGCCTCTTTACACGCCGTGCCCCTGACGCGAGCGCCTTGCCCCTTCGCATCTTCCTTTTCTTCTGGATGGCCATCGCTGCCTGGTCTTTCTACTTTATCTGGAACCACGGCATGCTTTACGTAAGTTATCTACCTCATAACATCCCAAACCCGATCCTAACATCTACAGGTTAACTGGCCCCGCCTCAACCCCAGGCCGTTTGCCGTCGAGGGTTACAACGAGCACTTCGCAAAGGCGCGCAAGGACTCTGTCATTGGAACATACGTGGCGAAGCACGAGAGAGGCCTCAGCACGGCTAGATATCTTAATGCTGAGGAGGGCAAGAAGAGGATTGAATAGACTAAAAACCGGGTGTGGAATTTTATTGTAATGCGGATGTTAGATTTTCTGGTGTGGCGATGTGGCTTTGAGCTTGGTTTTTCCTTTGCTCAAAGACTGTAGGAAATTGCCTGGTGCTTTTTAAATCAGACGGATGGACGGACGGACGGAAACAAGGATTTTAATTCATCTCATTCAATCAACGCGTTTGCATATATCTTGACTTTAGGGGAGCTCGCCTTATTGAGTCGCCTAGAGTCCGAATATCATAATAATTTCGTCTATACTATCTGCCTCCTAATAATATGTAATGCATATGTTTTGCACGTTGCACTTGAACTGTTTTACCAAGTGGCAGTAGGTGTAAATGGACAAATATTGTATCATGAGGGAGGCAAGATAGTCAAGCCTCGCTCCTTAAATATTAAAACTTAGGTACAAATATGGGGACAGAAGGTCAAATAAACAAAAGAAATAATACAAGTTTCGCTCAAACTATGCCATGTGCTCTGAAGCTAGATGCTACTACCGTGACAAGAGGCGCCGCGCCATGCTGCTTCCCCATAGATGTAAGAAAGGGGTATCAAAACCGGACAACGATGTGTATCCGTGTAAAAAAGAAGTAAGAAAGTGTGTAATGCTAATATCGATAAGTAAGGTGGAAATATTAGGATAATGAGAGTCTTCAATATCCCTAAGCCCATAAAGAAAACTCCTTGATCCCCAGTCCCGTAACTCTCATCTTATTAAAGGATCTTGTAGCTTATAGCCATAGGAGCCATCTGAAACCCCGCCAAACACCTTGCCCGATGCCTAGGAAGAGTCTGAAGATGGTGACGACGAACCAGACGTACCACATGAAGCCAACTAGCATCCACTCGACAAAAGACCACATGCCGCGGCGGAGCCATCTGAATCGTCTGCGTCTGTTTCGCATCATCTTGTCAGTCAAGTCAGTGACATGCTTGACCTTGAGGAGCTGGCCCAAAGCCAAGTCTTTGCCAGTCTCATCAGCTTGGTCTGACGCCTCGCGTGTCATGCCTGACAGCTCATCTGCGATTCGCGAGCGAACACACCAGATGCGCTCTTCAACCCTTGGTCGTGTTTGTCCGGTGAACTTGTCTGCTGACGTCTGCCATTGTTCCATTGATTGCTGGATGGCTGCACCAAGAGTGTCGCTGGCCAACCGGAAATGATCGGCGCAGGGAATCGCATCTTTAGAAGGTGGCGACTTCTTCGGGGTTAACCTCGCGATATCAGGCCATGGCACACCTACCACGGTTGATTGTAATGAATTGCCCAGCCCTTGAAGGCCAGTATTGGCAAAGGGGTTATTCAACTCTTGTGAACGACGAGAGATCTCCATGGCTTTGACACCAGAAGTAAGAATAAGCGTGCGCAACCGGGCAATTTCACGCTTTGAAAGTCGGCCTTCCTGAGGCATAGGTTGGTTCGCGATAGACCACTTCCGAGCTCTGAAGTTGTCAGGCTCATCGAAGCGAACCATTGGCATCACCTCGTCTAAATCCTTTTCTGTACTTCGAGTGCCATCCTTGGCGCTCTCCTGGCATGACTCTGCTTCCGACATAGCAGGTTCAGCCGCAAATGCCTTCTCGGTCTCCTGAGTCTTGGCAGGGCTAGATGTGTTGGACAAATCAAGCGGGGGAGGTCTGGTCATATTGACCCGAGACATCGAGGACTGAGTCTTCTTAACATCAGTCGTCGACTGGCCACGTATATCCGCCATGGGTTGAAACTGCGGCATTGTGTCCAAGAAGTGCTTAGCACCATGTTGTGGTTCTGGCTTATTGCGCTTCGAGTTTGTTCGGGACAGATTAAGAGAAATTCTTGACCGGCCTTTGGGCTGGTCATTGTCAGACTCGTCAGACGATAGGATGTCGTTCGGGGCTTCCATAGGTGTGTCTTTCTTCCACAGTATGTCGCCAATTTTCGAAACGCCACCTCGAATCACTGTGTCAATGCGAGGGCCCTTGAACATGCCTCGCAGACCAACTTCGTCGCCTCTTGGCTTGGCACTGCTCAAGCTGCGTTGATGTTTGTGACCCTCAAAGATTGGTCGAGAATTAGAAGGGTGCCGTTCGAGTGGTTTTGCTTCTATTGGAGGAAGAGAAAGAGGCTCCGGAGAAGGAGGTCTTCTGGTTTCCTCCTCTACCTCTACGATTTGCTCCTCAGGTTCATCGCGGATCTTTTCCTTAAAGATCTGCTTAACCTTTGAGAATGGGTTTCTGGAAGGAGAAGAAGACCGAGAAGAAGGAGCCGAAAGATTCAAGCCAGTCGGTGGTGCTGATAGACTGACCCGCGGAGCGAGTTCGGGCGACATAGGTTGAGGAGAATCAACACCTTCTTTGTAGTTCCTTCCATGCTGTGAGCCTCCTCCGTTATGTCTTCCGAGCTTTGGTAACAACGGGACGTCCAAGGATACTCTGCTCTGTGCAGGTCGAGATTCTGGATCCTTATGGTCTGCCGCGTTCAACTCTCTACCAGTAGAGAGTTTTGTTTGAGAGTTGCGTCCAGGGGATGTCAAGCTCTCAACTTCGTTATACTCGGCCTCGGTTTCTGGAACGTATGAGAGCCTCTGCTGCTGTCTCATGTCTCGAGCGACCATTTCTAGCATCTGCTTCTCTAGCAATTCGGTCTCACGGCTGGAAATTGTCCCTCGCCGAGCCCTTCCTTCACTTGGCGTCTCATCCTCGCTAGCAGAATCATCCGAAGACGAACCCCGTCTTCTAAAACGACGATGATGTATGGAACCGCTGTGCCGATGGAAAGACCCCATCCCCTGAATTTTTTGTTTCGCCCGGTCTCTATGACCTGGTTCCGATGTATCTGTGTCGGTTTTTGTGAGTTTGTGATCATCAATGTCTGCGTTCCCGTTTATCTCTTCCATAGTTTTAGTTATGAAGGGTGAAACACCGGTTGCAGGGTCCTCCGATTGTATCGACATCGGTCTGCTCATAGCTTCTTCCGTCTGAGGGTATATCTTGTTTAGATGTCTATCCTCGATAAGTTGCTTGTGATGGTCTTGTTCCAACCAGTAAGCATCTGCAATTAGATCGCACGCCTCAAAGAACCAGTCAACTCTCGGACGTCGAACTCGAAGGGCAGCCTTTGCAGCTGCATCCGCAGTCATTTGTGCGTCGATCTCTTCAGCCGTGGGAAATGGTGGCAATACCGAGCCGTCGCTGGAGGGAAGCTCTCTAGCTCTATCTGATGCCTCTTCGACCCAGTCTTTAACGGATTCAACATCAGAAAATCCTTGCTTCTCGCCATCGATGACCATTCGTTCCCGAGCTCTGACTTTCCGGTTCCGAATATATTGCAAAGGGTTGTATTCTCGACCAAGGGGGATCATGAGCTCTCTGTTTCCAAAATTACGCATTTTCTCCTCTGTAGGTGAGCCAGGGGGGCTTGAACCCGAGGTTCTATCGTAGCCAGTCTTGAGTGGAGGAAGAACCTGTAGCAAGCGTCTATACTGTGCCATTAGTTCTAAATGCTCTCTAGCCTTCTGCGCTCTCGCTAAGGTTGAAGTTGAAAAGTGATAACGGTAAGATGCATCGGGAGCATGTTCGAAAGGTTGAGGACGTAGGGGGCTGCTCGACCTCACGCCCGATAATCGCGGTGTAAGGGACTGGTTTGGTATCGGTGAAGCTCCCCTGGCAGCCTTTCTTTGCTGTTGAAGATGTGCCCTGAGGTTACTGCCGACCTGAGAGTCTTGTACAGAGCCCAAGCGAGGAGGGTTTCCACGGCTGATATTGCGCCGCGACGCAATACGCCGTGACTCGCTCAAGTTCAATGCCATGTTCACAATCTGGGTTGAGTCCACATCAAGCGCAGTGCCTGGATGCGACGTATGTGCTCGTCGGCCGCGCTTCTGGCCGTCACTCCTTTTCGATACATGGAGGTCCTCCTGAGATGTATCTGGCGACACGATACGGGCTCGGGGACCAATGGCGGAGCTGATACCGAGGCCAAAGCCCCGTTGGCTATTGGATGTCTGTGACTCCTGAACATCCTTCCCCTTATGTCTGGATTTACTTCGGTGTCCGCGCCGTTGGCTACCGGAATCGCCATCTGCAACTATGGGCTCTTGAAGCAAGAAGGCACCGCTCGTTTGTATCTTGTGAGGTCGCTTTGAACGGGCTCGTTTCGGTCGACCAGCTTGAAGGCCGCTGGTGGTAGCTGCAGCACCACGAGGTTTAGGATTGAAGCGTGGAAGAGACTCGTCATCGGAAAAGGCGAGGGGCCGTTCGGGGGGAACATTAAGGAGACCATCGATGCTGTGATCTCCCCTTTCTGCGACATCGTAGCTGAACCTCGCAGGAGGCTCGGGTGTTCCTGGTCCATCCCGTCTGCCATACGCACTCAGCGAGGAGGCAGCACGGTGGTCGGCCATTGCGCGTTGGTTATTGCATATATAAAAGCTCGACTTTTACACTCGCGCGAAGGATGGAAGCGGGGGGTTGTCGTCAGAAATGATGAATCGAGAAGTGCAGCATTGTTTTCTTGATTTCAAGGGTCCTTGCCGATCAAAATCGCAAGATCCTGGTCAGAACGTGTTGTCCTTGGTGACGATAGCTTTCGGGGCTAATTAGGTAGACAGACTATGGTAGAGAAATAAGGTTGGTTGATCGGAGTGGATGCCCGGTGAGGGAATCCGCCTCAAGAGCTCATGGCTCTCTTGGAAGTATGTACACAAAGACACGTCGCAGCGATGTGCGTTGGTTAAACAAGAGTTTTTGTTATACTTTTTTAGATGTTGCATATGCGGATCGTTGCAGAGAGGATTGGATCCAACGAGTGAGTTGAGTTATGGATACAAACATCCTTGGACATTTGAGATTGGATAAACGCCCACTTGAGACCGCTTGTAGGGGTCCGGGTCCTTTGGACGTCACGGGAATGGTGGATTGTACACTACAACACCACTGACCTACAGGGCGCTTTGGCTGGCTTGGCTGGGTCAGTTTTGCGCCTCTCCCACCTATCCTGGACACAAGCGTGGCGGGGAGTGACGTACGCGTGTCTTGAAATGGCAGTTCATCATCCATACAACTACATGCGTTAAGAAGCAACCTACACCTTATTTCGAGTACCGATTTGTCTCAGGCCCGAAGTGCCGATGCTGATAATCACATGAAAAAAAAGCCCATGTTATCACAGAAGCCAACTTTAGCAATGCCCATGCTGCTCTAAGTCAGCGCACGGGAACTGCTAAACACAGATCATGGCGGGGAGTTTCAGGGGCACCCCGATTCCAGAAATAGAGAGCTCTAGTCAGTCATACGCTTCCATGGAATTTTGACTCAGCTGATAAAGTTTGGGGCAGGTCAACCAAAGTCATGCCTCGTAGTCAGGTTTTGGCTTAAACATTTCTTACAGTGGTTGTTTTGTCTAATTATACAGATGCTATCCAAAATCCAATACTGGTAAAGTCACCAAGACCGACCCTGATAGCTTACATGGAATACTGTACATACATGTCGCAAGAGAAAGAGGGGTATACACCATCAAGACCACCTTCCTCTTCACCCTGTTGTCTCTTTTCTCTCAAGCCGAAGCTGGCAATGTACCAACAACCTCCTCGCATCTGCCACACAGCGCGTCTTCCGCAGGCGCCACATATCGCCAGCATCGAGAGCACTTCTCCTGCTTTGGTGGAAGCACGTGCACCTTGACCTTGGCATCTTGAATCTCAAACTCCTTCTGGTAGGCCCATTCAGGCTGATCAGGGATGGGTTGATTCAGTTGCACTGAAGACACCACGAAGATGTCCTGCAGTTCTTCCACGTAGCGTCCAAGAACAGCTGCCGCTTTGCCATCCTCAATCTCAAGGATGACTGAGCTCTGAAGAGAACTGCCAAGCACCTTGGCTGTCCGTGCCTCTTCTAGCGTGGCCTTGACGGCGCTGTGGACTTCAGTGATAATGGCCTGGTCCTTACGCACCACATCTTGGGGAAGCGTCAAGCGTAGAGGGTCAATAAGAGGCGCGTTATATAGCTGACGAGCGGGATTCTCCAAAGATCTGATTGCCATTAGCCATGGTTAATACGGATGAGCGTCAATAGATGTCTTACGAATCTTCGGCCATCCATGTTGGCCTATGCGACCACGCCTCTTCAACGAGCATAGGAGTGATTGGTGCCAACATGCGAAGGAAGCCGATGAAGATGGGCTCAAGAACACCTCCTCCATCACCGCAATATAGTCGATCCTTCAGGCCCTCCAAGTAGAATGCCGATAAGTCGGCTGCAACCCAGCGGTTAATCATACTCACCGCTCTGTAGAACTCAAAGTCGTTGTATGACTCCATTACCTGCGACATGGTATCGGAGAGTTGGACAAGCGCAATCTGATCCAACTTCGTCAACGGACTCTGGCGGGCTTCTTGATTCAAGGACCCAAGGAGCATCTTGATGATGGTTCGGTACTTAATCAGTGACGTCTGAACAGGCTGAAGAATGGTTTGTCCGATGAGCACATCCGTTGTGAAATCAGCACTTGCCGCCCACAAGCGAACAGCATCCGCACCGAGACCGTTTGACTGTGGTCCGCCTTGACCCTTTGTCTTAACAGGCCCCAGTAGACTGCCGTCCATGACCTGGCTAGGGACAATCATGTTGCCCAGCGACTTTGACATTTTCTTGCCTTGTCCGTCAAGGGTGAAGCCATGGGTGACCAAAGTCTTGAAGGGAGCCGAAATCTTGTCGGTAGTCTCCCTTGACTTTTGTGTTGCTACATAAGTCAACAGGCTGGATTGGAACCAACCACGATGTTGGTCAGATCCTTCAAGATAAACATCGGCACGACTCTCAGTCTCCGTCCAAGAGCTGCCACTGTCAAACCAAACATCCATGGTATCAGTACCCCGGCGATACTTGCCCTGCAAGTTGGAAGGAATCCAAGCAGGATCATCTGGGCCATCGGAGAACCAGGCAGACGAGGTGCGCTCTTGCATAACAGAGATAATATGCTCGATAGTTTTTACCGTCATTACAGCATTGCCACTCTCGTCGTATAGGGCTGGGATGGGCACACCCCATGACCGTTGGCGCGAGATGCACCACTCGCTGCGGCCTTTGATGAAACTCTCGAGGCGAACGCGGCCGCCTTCCGGTACGAAACGGACGTCTTTCAAGGCAGCAAGAGCATCTTCCTTGATGCTGCCAACATCGGCAAACCATTGAGCTGTAGCACGAGTCACAACAGGCCGCTTCGTTCGCCAGTCATAAGGATACTTGTGGCGCAACTTGTGAGTTCCAAGCACATCATCATTCACTAGATCTAGGACAGCTTGGCTTCCGCCGTCCAAGATGGAGGGCGCGGATGTGAGCTTCTCGGGGTCATCAGGATAGGCCTCCTTGGTGAAGTGACCACCATCGTCGATAGGGGCAAACGCCTCGATGCCGAGTTTAGAGCAGGCTTCGTAGTCATCTTGTCCGTGTCCAGGAGCAATGTGCACGAGGCCAGTACCAGAGTCCGCAGTGACGAAATCAGCCTCGATAATCGACTGAGATGGGGCAGATTTGCCTCGCAATCGGTTCTGGTACTCAAGACCCTTCAAGCTGGAGCCTGGGATGGAGTCGACCACAACTTGGAAGTCCGGAAGCATTTCCCTCATAGCCTCCACGCGGTCAGAGGCAACAAGATACCCATCCGAGCCGACTTGAATTACAGAATAATAGATTTCGTTGTGGATGGCAATGGCACGGTTGGCTGGGAGGGTCCAGGGTGTCGTCGTCCAGATAGCTGCATATAATTTCCCGTCGAAGTTGGCTAGCTCGGGTATCGAGGACAAGTCGGAGACAATTGGGAACCTGATATATGCGGCCTTGGAGACATGATCATCCCGGTATTCCAACTCTGCCTCGGCGAGCGCTGTCCTCGATGAAGCTGACCAATAGACAGGTTTATGCTTTCGGTAAATCAGACCTCGACGCACCAGGTTCTGAAAGACACGCAGTTGCCTGATCTCAAATTCTCGGTCCATTGTAGTCCATCTCTTTTCCCAATCTGACATGACAGCAAGTGCTTGGAAACCCTTCATCTGGTCCTTGACTGTCTTGGAGGCCAACCGCCGCGCTGTGTCCCGGATCTGAACAGGCGTCAACCCTTTCGTTGCGCTTGATCCCAATGCTTTCATCTCAATTGGAAGGCCATGGCAGTCCCAGCCTGGTCGATATGTGACCTTTTGACCTTGCTGCACCTTTACACGCACAGTCATATCTTTAAGCACCTTGTTCATGGCGTGGCCGACATGGAGGTTGCCATTGGCATACGGAGGACCATCATGGAGTGTGAATGACTTCTCCTCGGGGCGATTCTCCCCTTGCCATACATAGAGATCATCGGTACATTGTCGAAGATATTGTGGTGCAAGCTTGGGGTTCGGCCGAGCACTGCGTTCGAATGTATTAGCTCCCCATGATCGAATTTTGGAGGCTCTATTGAAGGGAAACGTACGGAAAACTCGACCGAGGCAGCCTCAGGGTCGACTTCCAAGATTTGAGCATGATCGCTCGAGGATCATGTCGCACTTGATCGGCTGATTTAGAAAGTTGAGGTCGGCACGGCTGAGCAATGGAGATTTTTGACACTTGCTCGAAGCGTCCTGTCAATTGACGATCTGCCCGCTCGGACCCGCTGCAAGGCTAAGAGCTCTAATCGTCACAGCACTCGGTTCCAGTGGAAGCTTGTATTTTAGCGTGTTCGCGACGCGACTTATAGTGGACGACTGCCTATTACATCGCCGAAGCCATGGGAGCCTCATCCAACAACTTACCTACCCGAGGCCTCGCTCATTCACGCTCCACATTGATGATTTCTCATCAATCATCAAACACAACATGGCTCCAGTTCGCCGATATCTAAGAATATCTAAATACTCGGTCCTTGAGTGCCGAATATATCTCGACAATCCAGCTCTGGCTCAATCATGGCTTCTTAACCCTCGAAATCCAATATTGCAAAAGGTCATTGAGAGTATCCGCCCTTTGGTTCTACCCAAACTTCGTGAAGAGAGAGAGAGGATTAAGAAAAAGAGCAAAAAGAAGACTGTCAAGGATGTCATTGTTACTGGTAATTCTCTTCTACTCCATACTATATGTCTTCATTATCAGCTAATCTCGCTCAGATGAGTTTGAGGTCTCCATCTTCTTGACAGAAACAAGCACCAGGCACTCCCTTATTTACCGGACCAAACACTTTAGGGACAAGTTACCACCAAAGCTCGAGTCCAACTCATCCAAGCTCATTGGAGAAACGGACAGCGTCCCTGTGGATGTTGACGATGAATACCATGCACCAGTTCTGCAAGAGGAAGACGAAGAAGACGTGAGATTGTCCGATATTCCCATCGCTGAAACAACGACACGGCGTAGCAAGCGCCAAAGAGGAATGTTGGACCAGGGCCAAGATGGCAGCGAGGTTTCTGAAGACGATGAAACAACCTCGGCCATCGAAATCGACTCAGACACGGAGGCGCCCCCGCACAAACGACCCCGGGCCCGGGAAAACAACGGTCTCGATGCAAGTGATGACAAGAAGAAACTTGCCATGGACGTGTCATATGAGGGATTTGCGATATACGGCCAGGTGCTGTGCCTCGTGGTCAAGAAAAGGGCGGGCGCTGCAACCACCAGCAACAGCAACAGTGGGGATGCAAAAAGCCGGCCAGAAGGACAAGCCATGATGGAGAATTG
Organism: Fusarium pseudograminearum CS3096; assembly: GCF_000303195.2. Classification (NCBI taxonomy): domain Eukaryota; kingdom Fungi; phylum Ascomycota; class Sordariomycetes; order Hypocreales; family Nectriaceae; genus Fusarium; species Fusarium pseudograminearum. The sequence continues at coordinate 2,111,213 of NC_031951.1, forward strand.
GATATCGTCGACCCAAGTGCCGGTTGGCGAGGACATGGCATAACCGCGTACAGTCACAAAGGACCTCGGGTATCAAAGACTCTGCGCACGCAAGCAAACTGTCTCAGAAGCATATCAACCTACATGACGTCCTGAAATGGCGTGACTATGCATGCAATCACAATGGCAGGTCTGCAAGAGCAGACCCAAATACTGGGGTCGACGGACGGGAACTGCGGATACGTCCGTTGGATCCCTGAAGGGTGTTCGGGCTTGCTGCGGGCACCAGGAGTATGTAGACGGACTCCCGTCGCGAAATAAGATGCACGACAGTGGCTGAAAACAAATCACAACGGTCGAGATTAGTTCAATGCGACGTATTTCGATCGACCCTTTGGTGTCATCGGTCAATCACACAACAAGTCGCAATAGTTGCTTTGACGAGGATACGATCAGTGCTGCGGCCGACCCTGACAGGGCGGCTCAGATATCACCGTCAACCATCGGCCTTGATAGTTCTTGGCACTCGCCAAAGCATGGGTCGAGGACAACTCGGCACGACAGAACGATCTCGAGTTGAGGAATATCAAACCAAGCCCCTGCCGCAAGCTCCATTGTGATGCTGGGTTAGGTGTCATTACCCTACATGGGTGCAGTCGTAAACTGGACCACAGTAGCGCGAGTGCCCAATATCAGGGTTTGGCTAAGCGCATGTCTCAGTGATATGACAAGAGGATAGCCAAAAGCCTGATTGTGCGGACGAGTTACTCCAATTTTTGTGTATATGCCGCAATTGTCTTCGATTTGTGTTTGCGTATCACCAGAGTATCACCAGACATACCCTAGCCTTGTAGGCGGCGGCATGATGGGTCTCGAGTGCAATTGAGGCTTTTTTTTTTTTGTATCCTAGTCTTGCGGCAAGTCTAGAAGCCCTCGCAACTCGAGCCGTTGTCCTAAGCGAGGTCTCTGCAATAATGGAGGCTGAAACGCGTTGAAAAGACCTTGCGATGATCCCTAATCAAGTATCTCCATATTGAACGGACATAGATACTTCAGTGGCCAATTCATTTGCCGACAAAGACATTGTAACCCTACAGTCGATCACATATCAATAATCGAGTCAAAGTTTTCTTACGAAAGTAGTTCACGTAACGTTAAAGACGCACTGAACCCTGAAGACGTGGCTCTCATTAATTGTGCATGTCTTGGACCCTACGGTGAGGCTGGCTAGGAAATTAGTCGTGGTCAATATCCAATAATCATGCTAGCCATATTCTGAAAGTAGTACTAGGCTAATCTTATGTATGTCAATCAATACCTTGCCTAACCTGAGACTCAATACATTACTGGGTAATTATACACAGGGGCGGTAAATGTAGACACGGGAAAGCCTTGTCCGTCGGTGTGTGTTGTGTGTCCAGCAGCCTATTCGATATTCGTAGGGATGGTACGGGATACGGTATTCAGCTGATAGAGGATGGCATGTATTGTACACACCATGACGAGGGCATGTAGATCATGAAACTATAAGAGAAGGAGCTGAAGTGACCGAGAGATGATTTGTGACAGAATCATCCAAGGCTGAGCTGATATAACAGCAGTTTTGGTGTTGTACAAGTCTCGCGGATACGGATACGTCGGTTCTTGCGTGTCATGATGGCTTGGCTATAGCTATAATCATGTAATGTTCGGTTGCGCTGTAGTTCTTGTCCGTCTGTATCAAAACCGGCGAATTTCGGGTCCGACGTTTACGACAAGGCGCGGGAGGTTCGGGGTTTGGTGGTCACAAGATGTCGAAATGTCATTGTCCCTGGTGCCTTGTGCCTGTCCGCCTGTCTGTGCCTTGTGCCTGGGATGGAGGGGGGGGGGGGTTG